>NC_034605.1:5899293-5932420 GCF_900095145.1 Mus pahari | reverse complement strand
CTCCCTCCCTCCCTCCCTCCCTCCCTTCCTCCCTCTCTATTCTCCATCTTCCCTCTTTCATTTTCCTCTTACTACTCAGAAGAGAAAAAAAAAAATCATGAGCAAAGAAAAGACCAATGGGGGTGGTTTTGTTTTAAATCTGTACAAAATGTGCACTTATGTACTCAGCAAGGAATGAATGCAGTGCACCATGCATTTGCTTTGACAAACTGTCAATACAAGCATGAGAATGTTGGGTGGGGGAGGAAGAAGGGACACAGCGTGCAAGCGTATGCTAAGACCCAAGCAGGCTGGCGCCCGGGAGCCGGGCCCTTGGATGGACAACCTGTACGGGCACTCAGAGTGACAAGGCTGTGACTCATCCTCTAAAGCGCCTCAGTCCAGTGAAACTGGCAAGAAGTATTTGTCAAGGAAGAGAGGGAGGGGGAAACGGAGTGGGCAAGGCTGGGTGGCAGTCACGCACATCTTACCTCTCACCCGGCAGTGACCTTGGTATGTTTTCATGTTTATCTAAAGAAAGATAAAAGGTATGATTGCTCAGGAATGAAAACAGGGTTAACATTCAGACGGAGGAAAGCAGAAACAGCAGTTTAAGACGATGAGGGAAATGTAAACCAGCCTTGAGAGCCACTGACATTACCCCCCTCTCTCTTTGCAGAGGTCATGCTTATATTCTATTGAAACAAATAGGATCGACTGGGCAGACGGTTTTGATCATGGGAACCAAAGCTATCCTAGGTGTATGTCTTACTGTCAGAATTTGTAAGTTCCTCAAGCTAACAGCACATTTCTATGCGGGACAAATGGCTTCGAATTCTCTGAGGCAAAGGGTTATGTTACGGCACGGAGACAGTCAACTAGAGAAAACACGAAGATTTGGTTAGGATAAATGTATATAATTTCGTGTTTTGCTGTAAAAGGGATTAGAGAAGGTTCCAGAAAAAACAAAATGTAACGAGGGGCAATTGCAGAGCACTCTTTCTACAGTTTTAAAGACAGAAGCTGGAGCAGCAGCATAAAGCCTTTGCTTAGAGAAACTGAAGACCTCTGTGCCTTTCAACCAGATACCTGGAGGTCTGAAGTCATGCACACTTCCGATGCTCAGTCACAATGAATTCTGACCTTCATTTCCTTAAGAAAAGTATTATGAAAAAAAAAATGCCAAGATCAAGTTGCTAAGAAATAGCTTATGGGAAATTCACAAGCATGGAAATAGATTATGACTTATGCAAACTTGCCCTCATCAGGGTTTCCATTGAGGAAGAACCACACACAGAAAGGAGTAGTTAAAATTAAAAAAGAAAGAAAGAAAGAGAAGAAAAGAAAAAGAAAGAAAAAAAGATCAATGTGCCATTTGACACAAAGTAAATCATTACTTTCTTGTGGATTGCAACTACCTTTCCCACTGTCAGTTCTATTTCCCATCATGCCCTTGACCTTGGAGGTCAGCTGTCATTGGAAGATGAAGCTCTGAATAAACAGAGAACACCCTCTGGTGTCTCTTATCTCTGCATTTTGCCTCAAATCTCCGGGCGGAGTTTTAAATTATTCATCCTCTAGAGCTCTCTCAGAGTTACACATCTCCATCACGAACTCCCCCTTCCACCTCCCCATTTGTGAGTGAAGGCGGTATCCTTGGGAACCTTATCAGAGATCGTAGATTCAGGCTCCAGAAATGAAATAAAAGAGGAAATTGGCTGTATTAGCATAAGAGGAGTCAGCCTGGAGTTGAATACACACATCACCCGGGAGCACACTGGCTTCTCTTATCAGCAGCTTTTGATCACCACTTTCTTTTTATATATATATATATATATATAAATATATATACATTCTTTAATTCCATCCAGCCCACCTCTTTGTTCCAACTCATATGAGGCACCATATGAAATCAGGGCAGATGGCACAATGTCCTGAATACTTTTCAACACTTCCAACCTTTCCTTGGTTCAAGAAAAGTAGCATAAATAAAATGTTCATTTTGAAGATAGCTTTTACAGTAGAACTCTTCTCTCCTACCCCCAGAAAAAATAGTTGTGATTTCTAAGAAGGGGTGTTGTAAATAGTTAAAGTTTGATTTGAAGGGCTTTGCAGCAAAAGGCAGGCTATCGTTCAGGAAAAAAAAAATCTAAGATATAGTTTACATAACAGCAGTGAATTTCCCTTCTCTTCTGGATTGGAGGAGCAGCATGCTGTGGGTATTTTTTTTTTTTGACTAAACTTTATTCATTTTATCTTTTAGGTTTCTTCTACTCTACCAGTCTTTTTCTTAGAATATATCTCCATTAAGGTTACTGGCATGGTTTATTTTATCTCTACAAACTGCCATTTTCAAAGATACATTTTATTAAGGTGCTATGTGTAGCACATAGAAATATGACAAGAACAAACAGGTATGTTTATGTTTATTTAATAAGTTTTCTTTATAACACAAGAATCACTAGATGTGTCCTAACACACTTTTATTTTGTGTTCAATATTTTCTCTCCAATCTCATCAAATAACACCTTTCTGTTTTCCTGGAAAGAATTGGTGTAGGCAATCAAAACATACGACAGCGGTAACTGAAACAAGTTTGCTAAAACTTTAAAAAATCAACCTCGAAGGTACTTCATATGGTTTCAGAACAGATGACATATAAAATGTTCTAGGCATGATACTGCTTGATGAGCGATATTATTCTTTATAACATTTAAAAGGCTTACTACCCCATCAGCACAATAGTAATTAGCATTGCTTCCCAGCCTGCTATAAATGTGGGTACAAAATGTTTTACTTAGCAGTTTCCAATTTGTTTATACATATTTATTTTATGCTGTCATGATATAATTGCATGGCAAATGTACTATTTGTATCTACACCAATAATTTTAAAGGGAGATACTAGATCTTAGATGGTTCATATGACTTGTAGATAATTCGGTGAGAGGTAGAGGCAATATCTACCTCAGTCACTCTTATACTAAGGTCTGTTCTATAGTTCCTCTTCTCTATTATAAAATGAGCCATCAGAAGAATGATCACTGTCACTTCTAAGTCGGGTGTAGAAATGGTTGAGTGACATATTGATAAACTAGAAAGCCAGAGCCAGGTTTGGGCAGAATTTCCAAACTGCCAGTCATGAGACTCCACATCTTTCTCAGAAAGACTTCTAAGATCTTACAGACCTGCTGGGTAATTTCACCTCAGAAACAGAACAAGATGTGCTGACTGAAATGAGCCAATATTTTCATTACTCCCAGACAATATTTTGATGGCTGAAATAAAAAAAGAAAGCAAGTTATTATTTCATTATACAAATTCCACTAACCCAATCTTTCTACATAGGTGGAAATGTCTTATCAGTGCAAGAGGTTGGTCATTAAGAATCTGTGCAATTCTGTTTAATCAGCTATCTGATGGGTGCTCCCTCAGTGTCTGTTAGGTTCATAGACAAGAAATCCACCACACCAGGAGCAAATCTTCAAGAAAGCGACTTTACCTCTACATCTATATGTTTTAAAGTGAATGGTATAGTGAAAAAAAAAATCTTAACTCAAAAAGTAAAAACCACTCTGCCCAATGCTATGCACAACACAACCTTGTGCTATGTTAGCAAGCAGTTTTCAGCCATTCTACTTACATTTCTCTGTATATATTAAAGTAGGCTAGTGGGATCGCTCAGCAATTGCACTGCTTTTCAGAAAGCCTGACAGCTATGGAGGAATCCTGGGTCCACATGTTGAGAAAGAAGAACTGACTCAATAATCATTGTCCTTTGATATGTGTGCTCACACACACACACACACACACACACACACACACACACACACACTTGCAAAAGAAATCAAGTGACCTAGTGAATTAAGGAAGCAAGCAAAAAAAAAAAAAGGATAGGAAAACTATTTAATTGCTTTATTTTTGTTTTTCAGAAACATCTATCCTCAAAAATAGAGACTCGGTGCTCTGTCTATATCTCTTCTGTCTCTCTCTCTGTCTCTGTCTCTCTCTCTGTCTCTGTCTCTCTGTTTCTCTGTCTCTCTCTCTCTCTTTCTGTCGTGTGTGTGTGTGTGTGTGTGTGTGTGTGTGTGTGTTTTATATGACTACTAACAAGGCCAGAGGAGAATGCTGAATGTGTTCATCTATGTCTTCTGTCTTGCTCCTCTCAGACAACAGGCTTGCTTGTCCAGCTTGAAGCCATACATTCAGCCAGCAAGCCCCAATCATTCCCCAGCCTCCAGCCTCCACAAAACTGGGCTATCATGCCCAGAAATGGCCTCACTCAGCTTATTACGATGGATGTTGGGGTTTCAACTTGGCTCCTCATGTTTCTACAGCAGCTATTCCTGTCTTGAGCCATCTCTTCAGATCCAGTTTTAGTGCCCATATAAAACTTAATGTTTAATGGGGGGTAACGCTGTGAAAGATGGTTTTTGAATAGTTTGTACCTGTTAGCTCATTTACTTCTGAAGTCACCAGATTAGAATAGGGATTGCCATTCATTTCATTTTACAGAAGAAACAGAGCTTCCCAACATACTTTTAGAAATTGTACTGGCTGGTTCTGTGTGTCGACTTGACACAAGCTGGAGTTATCACGGGGAAAGGAGCCTCCCTTGAGGAAATGCCTCCATGATATCCAGCTGTAAGGCATTTTCTCAATTAGTGATCAAGGGTGGGAGGGCCCATTGTGGTTGGTGCCATCCCTGGGCTGCTGGTCTTGGGTTCTATAAGAAAGCAAGCTGAGCAAGCCATGGAAACAAACCAGTAAGTAAGATCTCTCTATGGCCTGTGCATCAGCTCCTGCTTTCTGACCTGCTTGAGTTCCAGTCCTGACTTTCTTTGGTGATGAACAACAATGTGGAAAGTATAAACTGAATCAACCCTTTCCTCCCCAACTTGCTTCTTGATCATAATGTTTTGTACAGGAATAGAAACCCTGACAAAGACAGTAACTATTAAAGTTTGGTTGTGAGCTGGGCATGACGGCACAAGCCTTTAATACCAGCACTCAAGAGACAGAGGCAGACAGATTTTGTGGTCTACAAAGTTAGTCCAGGACGGCCATGGTGTTAACTACACAGAGAAATTTTGTCTCAAAAATAAAAACAAAAGCAAAACAAAACAAAAACAAAAGGAAACAAACAAAAAGTGAAACAAACTCCACCACAACTATGAGCACCATCAATAAAGGGGATCACAGCAATGACCCAGTACTTTGGAGGACTTGTTGCTCTTGCAGAGGACCCTAGTTCAATTCCAGAACCCGCAAGATGACTCATAACCATCTGTAAGTCCACTTCTAGATGAGATGGCCTCTTACGGCATGAATGTGGTTATTAGACAAATGCAGAAAAGGCATTAATCCACATAAAAATAAAAATAAATGTCTTAAAAAGAAATACAAAAATTACTTAAAATCTATTTTCAGTCCTATAAAGTATAATACATGTTCTATATACGTGACAAAATGTATTTAATGGCTTTTTTATTTTGAATAAAATGCATGTATATGAAAACTTCAGTGATCGTGAATGAGAAATAAGAACCACTGTTTTATTACATTCATATCTGTAAATATTTGGACATCACACTATTAATCACTTTTGTAAGACTGGATGGATTTTTCCTATTGAAATAAAATGACCTAGGAATTTAATTATATTAGTGCATTGAGACACATTGTATACTAAAATTATCTGGTAACCCTGTGTAAGAAAAGACCTCCATTTCTTACACATCTAGCTTTCCCTGTGTAATATGTGGTGACACAGTAAGACACACCATTGACCTGCCTGTGATAGTCTCCCCATAGCATGCCTTGATAAGGTGCAGTTTCACTGCAGAACTCTTGGAAGAGGATTAGGAGTAGATAGTTAGAAGTGTAAGTTGTTCTTCCAGAGGATGAAAGTTCAGTTTCCAATATCCACCATAGGACGTTCGAAACTACAGGTAACCCTGGCTCCAGAAGATTTGATGCCTTCTTCTGGTCTCTGTGGACACCTGCACAATCGTGGCATAGTAGACAGATAATCATAAACATAAATAAAGACTAAACTCTACTTTTAATAAAAGCAAGTTTTTCAGCTCATTCATCTTTGGTTAATACTTGCCGTTTCATTAACATTTTGATCCAATCCATTTCTTCTGATGTTTTCCCCCAAATTTCTGACTGTCAAACCCTATGTTTTCTAGGGAGAGGAGTGAACTACACACACTTACTTTCACTTGATTTTTGACAAAAGCGCCAAAAATATAAAATGGAAAAAAAGAAATAATCTTCAATAAATGGTGCTGGTCTAACTGACTGTCTATATGTAGAAGAATGAAAATAGAACCATATTTGTCACCTTGTACAAATCTCAAGTACAAGTGGATCAAGGACCTCAACATAAGACCAGATACACTGAATCTAATAAAAGAGAAAGTGGGAAAGAGTCTTGAACTCATTGGCACAGGGAGAAATTTCCTAAACAGAACTCTAATGGCTCATGCTCTAAGATCAATAATTGATAAATGGGACCTCATGAAACTGGAAAGCTTCTGTTAGGCAAAGGACAAAGTCAATAAGACAAATCGGCAACCTACAGATTGGGGAAAAAATCTTCACTAACCCCACAGCTGATAGAGTGCTAATATCCAAAATATATAAAGAACTCAAAAATTTAATCACCAAAAAAATCAAATAACACAATCAAAAAATGGGGTATAGAACTAAACCAAGAATTCACAACTGAGGAATCTTGAATGTCTGAGAAACACCTAAAGAAATTTTCAAAGTCCCTACTGATCAGAGAAATGCAAATCCAAGCAACCCTGAGATTTCACCTTACACCAGTCAGAATGGCTAAGATCAAAACCTCAGGTGACAACACATGTTGGGGAGGATGTGTGGAGAAAGAGGAACACTCCTCCATTGCTGTTGGGATTGCAAACTGGTACAACCACTCTGGAAATCAATCTGGAGGTTCCTCAGAAAACTGGAAATAGATCTACCTGAAGACCCACCTCTACCACTCTTGGGAATCTACCCAAAAGATGGTCCACAATGCCACAGGGGCACATGCTACACTATATTCATAGCATCCTTATTTGTGATAGACAGAAGCTGGAAACAACCTAGATGTCCCAGGACAGAGAATGGATGCAGAAACTATGGTTCATTTACATAATGAATACTACTCAGCTATTAAGGATGAGGACATCCTGACTTTTACAGTCAAATGGATGGAACTAGAAAATATAATCCTGAGTGAGGTAACTCAGACAAAAAAGACATGCATGGTATATACTCACTAATAATTGGATATTAGCCTAAAAACAAAACAAAACAGAACAAAACAAAACAAAAAAACATACAGAATACACAAGATTCAATCTACAGAATTCAAAAGGCTCAACAAGCTGAAGTGCCCAAGTGAGGATGCTTCAGTTCCAGTTGGGAGAGAGAAGAAAGCAATCAAAAGTTGTGAGGGAGAGATTTGGGAGGGAAAGTGTGGGGTGTGTGTGTGTGGGGGGGGGGGGGGAACCTGATCTGGTATTTGGTGAGAGAAAAGGAATGATGCCTTGCCGGCCTGAAGAAAGAATGTAAACAAGCAACCTCAGGAAATAGGACGTTGCCCCACCCCCCTCCAGAGTGCACCAGAGACCTGGAGGTGAGAGACTCCCAGGACTCATAGGGAGGGGTCTTTGATAAAATGCCCTACAGTAGGGAGAGGGAACTCATAGAGCCCACCTCCAGCAGGAAGACAGGACATCAAGTGAGGGATGGGGTTGCCATCCTACGGTCACATTTCTGACCCATGATTTTTTTCTATCTGAAAGAATTACAGGGATGGAAATGGAGAGGAGCCTGAGGAAAAGAAGATCCAGCAATAGGCCCAAAGTGGGATCCAAGTCAAGGGGAGGTCCCAAGGCCTAACACTATTACTGAGGCTATGGAGAGCTCACAAAAGGGATCTATCATGACTGCCCTCTGAAAGACCCAACAAGCAGCTGAAAGAGTCAGATGCAGATATTTGTACCCAACAAATGGACAGAAGCAGATGACCCCTGTTGATGAATTAGGGAAGGCTGAAGAAAGCTGAGGAGAAGGGCAATCCTGTAGGGAGGTCCAGCAGTCTCAATTAATCTGGAGCCCCCTCACCCCCAAGATCTTTCAAACACTGGACCACCAAACAGACAGCATATACCAGCTGATATGAGGCCCCCAACACACATAGAGTAGAGGACTTCCAGGTCTGTGTTCATTTAGAGATGATGCACCTAACCCTCAAGAGACTGGAGGCCCCAGGGAGTTTAGAGATCAGATGGGGTGAAGGGTGGGTGCATCCATGTGAAGATAGGATGTAGTGGGGAGGAGGTGTGGGATGTGGAGCAGTTGGACGGTGGTGGAGGAGGGATGGGGAATGGAATATCATGTGTAAAAAGTGAATTATAAATAAAATTAAATTTAAAAATATATATTTTATGTAAGAACAGAAAATTTTTAATTGTTTTTATTCATTTACATTCCAAATGTTGCCCATCTTCCCAGCCCCCCTTTCAAGAGTTCTTCACTCCATCTCCCCTCCACTTTGCTTTGGAGAGGATGGGCCCCCACCTGACCACATCACCCATCCACACAACCCCACTTCACACTTCCCCCTGCCCTGCATCCTCCTCTCCTAGGGCAGCAAGTCTCTGTAGAATTAGGCACATCCTTCGCCCTGAGGCAAGACAAAGCAGTCCTCTGCCACATATGTGGCAGAGGCCACAGACCAGTCCATATGTGCTCTTTGGTAGGTGGCTTAGTATCCCAGGAGTCTGGGTTAGTTGATACTATTGGTATTTCTATGGGGTTGCCATCCCCTTCAGCTCCTTTAATCATTCCCCTAATTCTTGAATAGGTGGCCCTGACCTCAGTTCAATGGTTGGCTGTAAGTACCTGCATCTGTCTCAGTCAGCTGCTGGTAGAGCCTCTCCGAGGACAGCCATGCTAGGCTCCTGTCTTCTGACAACCTTATTAAATTTATCTTGATTTCCAATAGTTTCTGCCCTCTGGCTGAAGAAAATAAGTCTTTACAATGAGGGCCTTCCATCCTTCACACCATTCTCTGAGATATTTGGGTAATATGACAGGCAACATCTTTTTGGGATAGCCCCTGCTCCAGTTGTTCAGGACCCACATGAAGGTTAAACTGCAGATCTGCTACATATGAACAGAGAGGCCTCTTTTTCAGCCCATGGATGTTCTTTGGTTGGTGGTTCAGACTCTGAGAGCCACAAGGGTCCAGGTCAGTTGACTATGTTGTTCCTACTGTGGAGTTCCTATCCCCTTAGAGGGCCACAATCCTTCTTCCTGTTCTTCCCTGAGAGTCCGCAAGTTCTATCCACTGTTTGAAGGTGGGTGTCTGAGTCTCTCTGGGTCAGCTGCTGGGCTGATCCTCTCAGAGTTTACCACGTTCCTGTCTTCAACCAGTATCATTGATCATGGATTACCATGTGTCATGGATTGGCGCTTGCCTGTGGGATGGGTCTTAAGTTGGGCTGTCTCTTGGTTGGCTGTTCCCTCAGTCTCTGCTCTCTTCCTCCAGGCCTGCATTACTTGTAGATAGATAAATTTTGTGGGTGGGTTGGTGTCTCTATCACTCCACTGGGGTTCCTGTCTGGATACAGGTGGTGGCCTCTTCATGTGCCATATCCCCAATGTGGGTCACCCCCATTGATTCTTGGACACCTCCCTTATCCCAGAACTCTGTCTCATCCTAGAGATGCTACCTACCTCCCCACCTCTGTCAGTTGTAGATTGTCATTTATTTTCATGGCCATCTGGTCATTCGTCCTGTCCATGTCCCTCCCTACACATGATCCTAAATCCCCCATTTCCCTCTCCATGCCCCCTCCCTCCCAGGTTCTTCCCTCCACCTGCCTCTTATGGCTATTTTATTCCCCTTCTAAATGAGATTCAAGCTTCCTCATTTGGGACTTCCTTCTTGTTTAGCTTTTTTGGGTTTGTGGAGTGTAACATGGTACCTGTATTTTATGGCTAATATCCACTTATAAGTGAGTACATACCATGAATGTCCTTTTGGATCTGGGTTACCTCACTCAGAATGATATTTTCAAGTTCCATTCATTTACCTGCAAAATCCACAATGTCTTGGTTTTTAATGGCCAAATAGTATTCGATTGTGCAGATGTACCACAATTTCTTTATCTATTTTTCAGTTGAGGAACATCTAGGTTGTTTCCAATTTCTTAAGGAAAGAAAGAAGAGGCAATGAGTTGGAGCAGTGGGTAAGGCCACTTGTTGCTGCAAAGCTGATGGGCTGATCCAATCCCCAGAGCACAGGGACAGAAAGGAGTGCATCAGACACTTTATCTTGATCTCTGACCATGTGGGAGCATTATTCCAGGCTTACCACTTCCCACAGTAAATGAACAAAGAAGTTCTTTAGTTTAAAGAGGTAGATACTAGATTTAATGTTGTTATAGAAGTCTATTTGGACCTTGGTAAGTAGTTCTATTTGTGGATGTCATGCTTGTGAACAAATAGGTTGAGAATACAAATGAAAATATGGGAATAAATTGTGAAAACAAGATTTTACTGAAGCAATATTAGGCCAACATAATATATTTCCTTCATGGACACTTTTATGAAAAATTATATATCTACTAATTCACTTTTAAAAGGATCAAGTCAGGCTTTAGTAGAAAAATGACTTGACTAAGCTTTTTTTCCTCCTTTGAAGAGAATAAAGAGTGTCCAAAGACTTATCTCCAATAAAAACATTGTGCTTGCTTTTATTGTAAAAGAGAAAGAAATGACTTAAACTAGAGATGACATAATTTCAAGAGTTTTGCAAAAGTTGCATGAATTCATCCCAGTACTTTTAGTATGATTTATTTATTTATTTCAGTAACTGAAGTAAGCACATGATTTAATTAGAAAATGATATTGTGGGTTTTTTTACTTCAGGACCAACAGGGTGACACTTGAGGCTGTGTTCTCAGCAGCTGTTTTCCTTCATAGCAACATTGGTGACTGCAACTGTGTATGACAATAGAGTGACATCATCTGCCACATGTGCTTGCATGTTGAAGGGGATGCATGGATGACCAGTGCTGACTCCTAAGTACTTCAGCAGAACAGAAATCTAGTCGCTTCTGCTACCACAACAGAACCACAGATGGGGTCAGGAGCTGAGAAGTTAGTGCTGGCAGAGAAAGAGTTAAAGTCTTAGACAACAGCATTGTGAAGTTATGGGTGAGCAGAGCAGCTGAGTTTCATCTCAAAAACAGTTTTGTAAGAAGTCACAAGAACATTTCAAAATTACTTTCTCTAAACACCCTATACATTCTTCACCTGTTACTAAATGTTACATGTTATTAATGTAGTTATGACACAATTGGCTATACATAGAAGACAGCCAAACTTCCAACTAGGCAAAAGACTGTTGGAGTAAAAGTGGCTCACCTTAGATTTTATATAACAAGGAAGGTCAAAGCTTCCAGGATGTGCAATTATGTTTCAGCGGTTAAGAGCACTGGCTGCTCTTTTCAAAGGAAAAAATGTACTTCCCAGCAACCATATCCATAAACACTGGCAACTCCAGCTCCAGGGGAGGCAAGACCTTCTTCTGGACTCAACATGCACCTAACACACACAAACACAGACACACACACACACACACACACACACACACACACACACACACAAACAGATATACACACAAATACACATATGTTCATATAAAAACATGCATACACACATTCAATCATTCACAAATAAGGTAAATCACCAAAACAACTTTGAAAGTGATAAATGTTAATGCTTCTAGGCAGTGGATTTTTCATTATTACTATGCAAAATATTACTGTTTCTCGAAATATATTATATACTAACTTCTTTGTAAACAAAAGCACTTTCACATCTTTCTGTATGTATATTCACATCTTCATAAAATCAGCTTATTAAGGTATAAAGCCCTCCATATATTCAATGTGTAAAATTTAATGTGTTTGGACTTATACATGTGCACACCAACAACCAATTAAATAGAAATGTCTATGATACTCAAAGTTTTTGGTGCCTTGTGTGTATACGTACTTTAGTTAAAAAAAAAATTAGTTAATGGTATAATATTGTTAGCTACAGATGCTGTCTTGTGCTGGAGTTTGATAGAATTTATTCATCTGACCTAACTCTAACTCAAATTTTCTATTCACTAAAGATAAATTCCCTCTCTCCCCCTCCCTCTCCCCCCTCTCTGTGTATGTAAAATTGTGAGGCTTTCTCTTTCCAGTTTTGAAAACATGACAGCTCTCTTCCCAATGTGCTTGTCCATAGATCATCAATCTTATCTTCAACCAAATGAAACTCCTAATTTTAAACTGTCTTTTATTTATTATACAGGTCGAGATAACGACATAAAGTCACATGCTTCCTTCTGGCCCCCCTTTCCAAGGTGGATTGTTTTAACTGCTACCGCAAGGAGAAGTAGACAGGGAAATGTTCTCAAGCCCAGATAATAAGGATTCTCTGACACCTATGCCCATAAAACCCTTATCTAGCTTAAAAGCACATGTAGCAGAAACGAATTGAAAGAGTAAGTTTGAGTTGAGTTTTCCCATCATTGCTGTCTGATTCAGAGCCTGACAAGAACAGAAAGTCAGAAAAATGTTTATTTGTGACTCCCCATAACTTCCTTCACTTTCACCCTAGCTTCCTAACAATGATGATGATGATGATGATGATGGTATCAGGCAAGGGTCACCACCATATTCACAAATAGAATACAGGAAAGGAAGATACCCCCCTGGGACACAGCCAAGCAACTGACATTGAAGGGGGATGCACAGGATCAGGGAGAGTCTAAATGTGTTGGCTTCTAATATGTGTCACAGAAAATCCTTATCTTCATGGAGCAGTTGATTTGATTGGGCAGATAACACTTCTCAACAGGAAATACCAGGGGTGAGAAGTGGAGAAAAGAAAGAGAAGGGAAGAAAGAGGAAGCAATGAAGGGACAGAGAGAGCAAGCAATCAGCTGTGTTGAATGTGTGGGAGGATGGGAGAGCTATAGTAATTAGAGGGGCGATCAATAAGCTTTGGCACGTTCTGGTATGGTTGGAGAAAGTCACATCCTATGAGTGGGTTTTTGCGATGTCTCAGGGGCAAAACAGCTGGTTGTCATAGGTGATACATTTCCCTAATACTTCTGGGAAATTGCAACTGTCCACTTCCCTTAGGCCACAAGGCTCAGTGGTGTGTGATATCAGCTATGTTCTCTTTTCACATGACTTAGCAGCTACAAAATCCTGGCCAAGCCTTGCAGCCGTGTGTGAATCTGTGTCTTTAGGCACACACCCATGCAAAAGTGTATTCTCTTTCTCTGTTTTCTCTCTACTTCTCTGCCTCTATGAATCCTGGGCTGTAACATGAAGACTGTGAACTTTGCATGATTTGTGAGAGGGTCTCATGCTGTGGCAGCTAAAACAAAGCGAGCATCGGTCCTATTCCCAGATTACTGGCTTTGCTTTCCCAGCAGCCCTCCTTTCTCTTTCCTGAATGCCAAGAAGGTCAACTTCTTTGTTTCTCTTTAAAGCAACAGCATTAAAACATCTAACAAAAATACTTCCTTCTCACACACTGCTCTCCAGGCCCTTATCCCCCTTCTAGGCCACCTTAGAGTGTGAATTTAAGTCTTAAGGAAGAAGTGTCTATCAACACATGAAATTATTGAATTGATGGTATGTGGGGAATAAAGTCTTTCTAGGACACCTAGTAAGATCTATGTATCTTCCATTCCTTGGTGTGCCCCTCGGATGTGTCCTGTCAGTAGAATATATAATTGGTTCTCTCATACTGGGGTGAAAGAAAAGATCACCATTTCCACACAAGGTAGAATCACAGATTGAGTTTATCTTCCTTCATTACTGAAATTAGAAATAAATATTCTTTTGTTACTTTTCCTGTCACTATGCAAGTCAATTAAAGAAAAGGTCATTTTAGTTTGGCTTATTGTTTAAGGATATACGGTAAATCATGGGGGAAGACACAGTGGCTGGATTAGCCAAGTCCATGGCTTAGGAGGAATTTTGTTACTTTGCTTTAGCAAACAGGAAGCAGAGAGCTGACACAAGAGCAGAGTCCTCAAAGGTGGGCTCTTAATGACCCCACCTTCAGACAGTCATGTTCTCTGCAACAATGGTTCTACAACTCTGCAAAGAACTCCACCATCCAACTGCAAGTACATCAGGACATGTCCCTGTGCCAGCCATTTTACATAGCAGGCATACCAAAATAAAGAACTGAGGGAGAAGATTAGCATACATGTAGCATATGGCCACATTGGTCAGTGATTCCAGAGAAAGCAATAAAATAAAGTAAACCTAGAGATTACTGCCTTAGTTTTCCATCTTTTGAGGGTTTCCAGGAAACAGTACAGCAGGGGGGGGGGAGGGAATTCCAGGTGACTCACATGGACTTCTGTAGGGATGCAATAAATCAGGAAACGGAGTAGAGAAAGGCAATCTAGGTTCCAGGAAGAGTGGAGAAGAAGAGAACCACCCAGAAACAGTTTTCCCACTGTACATACCATTTCCTTTCATCCTTGTCCTGAGGACAGATGATAGATCACAAGCCAGGAAAGGGGTGAAATTCATACAAGGCTAGGGAAAAAATAAAACAAACAAAACAAAGCACAAATATTGAAAGATATAAAAACACAACCATGATGCTTATCTTCCAACCATACAACTATATTTCCAATGTAAAAGGATGATTAGAAAAGGTTGGACCTGTCTAATGATGAAGCAAGTGACACAGAAAAACCACGTGATAAGATGCACAAGGAATCGTACCTAGTCTGGAAATCCTAGCTCCCAAAAGATCTATATTTTAATTATCAGAACCATGGCTATATTTCCCTACAGTTTGTAAGAAGATGCACAAATGAAATAAGTTAAAGTTATAGTATTATTATTATGGACATGTTTGTGTGTACAATGAAATTGTTGTTACTATTAAATGTCACAGAGTAAGGCAGGAAGAAAACATATGTATGAAGGATGCAGGCTCTGGGAAATGACTGTCTTTCAAGAAGCCAGTGAGCAAACATCCCTGAGATGTAGGTTATTCCTTAAAAGGTAGAAAAGGAACTCAGTTCTAAGAGATTCGTTATCTTTAAAATAAGTTAAATGATAGCTGACTGCTTGTAACAAAAATAATTACAATGTTCCTGTGACATGCAACACACAGGCTTCATTGTATCATTCACTAATTTCATAAATAGCAAAGGAAGAACTACCTATTTACTGTATAAGGTCCTTATACCTTAAGTGAAACAGTTTCCTTGAAGTAAAACTGTCACTAATATAAAATGTACACTGTAGTTACAACCAACAAAAACAACAGTGTTAAAGCTGATAAGATAATTGGTAGGGTAAAGAGAGTCATGATTAGTTAATTTAAAAGAAAGAGCAGGACAGAGGGTACAGAGAGGGAAGAAAATGAAAGCAGGAAAAGAGATGTGGATAAAATGTAGCAAACAAGTACAAATGTAATAAGCTTGATCATTCACATATTGCTGAGAAAGAGTCCACTGTCCAAGAGGTAGCATTTATTTCAATTATTCTCCACATATTATAACTTCCATTCTTCAAGAGAATTGTATGAAAGTTACTAGTTCCTCAGATGAGCAAAATGTAAAATGAAAGAAATATGGGGCTAACCCTTCAATTCACTAAAAATCTGAGTTGAACCCATGGGCTTCTTAAAAAAGGAATTTAAATGAATCTTTCCAAAAGATTCTCTATCCTACAGATCTCCACAACACACAAGAATTATCTGTATGCATGAACATCATGGTAAATAATATAAATAACTATTGACCACAATTATTACAAAAAAGCTGGCCTTGGTGACAAGTGCCTATAACCTCAGGACTTGGGAAGTGGAGGCTGGGTATTCTAGGAGGTTCAAAGCCAGAGCAGATTGCATGAGAGCTTGTCCCAAAACCAAAACATGGAAAAACAAGAGTAAGAACAATACTTTGTGACACAAATATCTTGTGCCATATAAAACAATTCATGTGAATTCAAATATGGTTTGTCCTTAATGTGTAAAGCATAGTAGAAGTCAGTACAGAATCATTCTAAACCACGATCCTTGCCTGGGATTCTCATTGAAAGCGTCATGAAATAAATGTCCTCTATCTCACATCACCCTCCTTTCCTTCCTTCCTTCCTTCCTTCCTTCCTTCCTTCCTTCCTTCCTTCCTTCCTTCCTTCCTTCCTTCCTTCCTTCCTTCCTTCCTTCCCTCTGTTTTTATGGAATCTGATGCTGGAGTTTTGCCAATGGCACTTATGAAACTGATAAACATTTACTTTGAGTCACTCCCTCGAAAGACTATGTGGTAGAAATCAAGACCAGAGTTTGGACTTGGAAAAGCAGACTTAAATTTATAAAGCTGAGCTTTCTCGTTTGAAAATGAACTACTCAGGGCCACATTCTCTTTATTTTTTTCAAAAGGCAATATTAGTAAACTATTATTTACAACATAAACAAACAAACAAATCCATACCTGTTTGCAAAATGGGCTTTGTGTTAGAAAATTAAAGCTATTTTACTTAGCACAGAGTAATAAAGAGAATCAAGATGTTTTCATTTGATTTTTGCATTCTGGTATTTATAGAAGTAAATATTAAATAAGATTGTATAATAACTTATCTTAAATAACTTTGCTTAAGAATATTGTTAATTTAGCAGTAGATGTTACATAAGTTTATATGAACTGAATGATTAATATGTCCCATTTTCTGTTATAAGTTTTTCTTTTCATTAAAAAGTTGACCTAACAATTGAAATGACTCAGAGTTTGAACTGAAATGAATCAGATTAATAGAGATACTTTATGAAAACCAGTGCATTTCTTAGTGTTAAATAACAAAATTTGTTTCTACTAAAGAAGAGAGTAAAAAAAAAACCCTCTGAGTGAAATATACTCAATATACAGTATATAATTTTCTGAAATATCCTTGTGTACCCCCATTGTTTATGAATATACACAATTATATAGAATTTTAGAGAGTTTGCTCATCATGACTGAGGCCCTGGATTAAGTCGCCAGCACCAAAACCAGTAACAGCAATGGCAACACATCAATAAACTTATAAAATAAGAAAGGAAAGCAAAAGCTAGGGAAACCATTGATGAGACAGGAAATTCGACAAATGCTAATGTAAAAGTTTTGATGATTTTTTTATTGTATATTTTTGTTTTAAAAATTTTATACAATATATTCTGATCAGTTTGCCCTATGCCAAGTACTCCTAGGTTTTCCCATACAACACTGTGTCCTCTCTCTGTCTCTGTCTGTCTGTCTGTCTGTCTCTCTAGCAAACAGGAAAAAAAAAAGCAAATATATCACAATTTAAAAACGCAAGTCACATACATAAAACCCATAAAAAACACAAAACTAGAAACCATAATACACAAGCAAAAAGGCTACCAATGTCAAAACCAAAAGGAAAAAAAGTCCAACAAAACATTATGAGACATAGTATTTATAAAAACACCACTGAGTTCGTTTTGTGTTGGACATCTCCAAATGGACGTGAAGCCTACCTTTATGTGTGGCTAATATACCCAATGAGACTCTATTCTTGAGACCCCTTTGTCTTGAACCTATGTAGGTCCGGTGCACGCTATCACAGTCGCTGGAAATTCTCATGTGCATCAGATCTGTTGTGTCTAAAAAAACGTTGTTTATTTAGATTGACAAGACTTGGTGATATATATTTCAGTTATTTGAGAATTCTGATTTTTATAGTAATTTATCATTTACTAGTATCTGTAAATTGTTGTTATATATTCATGATTTTTCCAAAGTAAAATTGTAATCAATTGTCCAAAATGGCAAAGGTGTCTGAATTAGATTATCTTTTCCTTGGGAAATCTCTGTTAATAAGATAAAGGACACCTAAGATTCAATGATGACTTTTTATAAGAAGGCGATGTAAGAAATAAGGTGTTAGGTATGGAGGGGCGGGGAGGGGTGGGAAGCAACAGAGAAAGGAAAGCAGATTTAACTTGTGACCATATCAGAAAGTAGACCCACAAAGGTTGCGATGATTTTGTAACAAATAATAATAATGAAGTTGAAATCTGAAGTTGTCAGACTATTCGTTAATTATTTCCTATGTTAAAAACAAAACAAAACAACAACAACAACAACAACAAAAATCTTTGATCCAAACACCATAACAAGTTCCTAGAATGCCTGCTACCATCAGACGTCGGGGTCAGAGATCACATTTCATGTGAGTGGCTCTCATGTCAGGCGTTCAGGCTCCAGATAGAAGGCCACATATGCTATCTATAGCCATTAATTGAGGAGTTGAACCAGCTTATTTCGTGTGTCAGATTTTCAAACCTGATTACTTAGCATTTACAAATCCAGATGTGCTCAATTACAAGGCAGCTATGAAATACTTTCCCTTAACTTCTTAAAATGGTTTAAGGAAAACTCATCTAAGGAACTTACTCTCTATTTCTGATTATTCTCCTCTTAGTCATGATGATTCCAATGATTCAATCCACATGGTACAGTCAGGAATAAAAATAATAATATGGTATTTTTAAAATCTAGTCCCAATTATAATTTTGTCTTTGGCTTTAGTTTGTTTATCTAACCTTAAACCCAGTAAGCTTTCTTGCAACATAAAGCCTTGCCTAAGTGGCACCACACTACACACTATATCATTTTAATGGGCTATGCCTTTCTCTCTCTCTCTCTCTCTCTCTCTCTCTCTCTCTCTCTCTCTCTCTCTCTCTCCCTCTGTGTGTGTGTATGTGTGTGTCTGTCTCTGTGTCTCTCTCTTTGTCTCTGTCTGTCTCTGTGTCTCTCTCTGTGTGTCTCTCTTTGTCTCTGTTTCTCTCTGTCTGTGTGTGTGTCTGTCTCCATGTCTCTCTCTGTCTCTGTCTCTCTCTGTGTGTGTGTATGTCTGTCTCTGTGTCTCTCTGTCTCCTCCTGTCTGTCTCCATGTCTCTCTGTGTGTCTCTCTGTCTCCCTCTGTCTGCCTCTGTCTCTCTGTCTTTCTCTCTGTCTCTCTGTCTCTGTGTATCTCTCTGTCTTTCTCTCTGTCTCTCTGTCTCTGTGTATCTCTCTGTCTGTCTCTCTCTCTGTCTATGTGTGTGTGTTTATGTGTGTGTGTGTCTGTCTCCGTGTCTCTCTCTGTGTCTCTCTTTGTCTCTGTTTCTCTCTGTCTCTGTGTGTGTCTGTCTCCATGTCTCTCTGTCTCTGTCTCTGTGTGTCTCTCTGTCTCTCTCTGTCTCTCTCTCTCTGTCTATGTGTGTGTGTTTATGTGTGTGTGTGTCTGTCTCCATGTCTCTCTGTGTGTCTCTCTTTGTCTCTGTTTCTCTCTGTCTCTGTGTGTGTCTGTCTCCATGTCTCTCTGTCTCTGTCTCTCTGTCTCTGTCTCCCTGTGTCTGTCTCTCTCTGTTTCTCTCTCTCTCTATCTCTCTCTCCTCTTCTCCTCTTTCCCTGTCAGCATTTTTGAATACAATTTGGTAAACAATTCCATTCTGTGACCCAGGCTCTCCTTCTCTAAAATGTCAATAAGTGCACAAGAACTTGCTGAACAACTATTTAGTGTCAGAGAAAGGATCCACACATTCTGAGAAGGAAGATGGAATAATGGACATGAAGGGCCTCTCATCCCAGCTGACCAGGGAGGGGAATGTACCAAGAAATGGTTTCTCTCTGAAATATTATTATGCAACTAGAGAGCACAGCAGCAATATATAAATATTAACGTGATGGCTGCTATTGATCTGAGTGGGTAGTGAGAGAGACCAAACATGAGAAATCATGGTTATTGTCCCTGGGGATAGATAGAATGCAAAGGAATAGAACATGTTTTCTTTGGAGAGGTGGGCTATAGGAAATTCTGGTGCCAGTTTAGATAGGAGTTGTGTCAGAATAGGTCCCTGGAAGCTGGAGATAATATGAAAGAAGTCAATAAGAAGGTCTTTACAGAAGGTACTCTGAGGTTTTGCATTAGATGTGACCTTTCCTGTCTCTTGGTAGAGCTTTTGAATGGCCCCCTTATTCACTAAGAAAAGCACAAAAGAGGACACCACTCTACTGCCATTTATTTGTTTGTTTTCAATTTTGTATTTAACCTAGGGCCCCGTTCATGATAAACAAGCACGTTACCCCCCCCCCAATTCTGATTTTATTTTTGTTTCCAATTTAAACAGGTTTTCATTAAATTGCTCAGGCCAATTGTGAAGTCACTTGGGAGCCCAGACACACCTCGGAGTTGCGTTCCTCCTCGCTAAGTCTGAAATGTGTCTGCTAAGTTGCCCAATCTCCTGTAAATAATCCCCCATCTGTGCCATAGCTGCACAGCAACTCTGGTTAAGTGGGTCACAAAAGGGTTGGGGCTTGGCCGTAAGAACTGGAATAGCGAGAGACTAAGGAGGTCAAGAGGAGATAAATGATCAGCAGGCATGGTATATACCTATGAAATTGGAAACAAAAAATTAAATTAAAAGAACATTGTCCCTGGAATAGTCAACTAATTCTTCTTCAAGATCCAAAGAATGTTTCCCTAGGCAGAGCCATGTCCAGAGACCCATCTCAACTTAGTATTTTCTGTAACTGAAGACAGGCTTTCTGTGTTCTTCACTCCCATTCCCCTAATTTGTTATTCAAGATCCAATATCTTATTGAGATGTGGGTTTGAGGTAACATTCCCTGGGTCCTGGTCACACAGCAGAATCATATTACCACTGCAGCGATAAAGATCACGCCAAGCCACTGTGTCCGCCTCTAGGCCTCTGTTATCTTCTTAACTGAGGGAAGGTGTGTTTAGACCTCCATCAATACAGCAAATGAGCAAAAGAAATCATAACATTAAAACACTTAAAATAATTACATGAAAAAGTATAGATTTGAGGGAAACCACTATGGATTTGTAAAGTTTCATTAGTTTTCCGAAGACTTAAGATTTTGAATTTCACTTTTATAGCATAGAGTAAATTGTCCACAACCTTACTGCTTTTTAATTCCTGCTTCCTGTTTTCAGAGTCTATGAAGACTTAACCACTAAATAATAATTTGAAATTTTCAAGTAACAAAATTTGTCAATAAAAATATGCTAATTTTACCATCAACATGAAGTAACAGCTACATGAAATACAACCTTCAAATATTGCCATTGCTTTTCAGAATCACCAAAGCAGACTTGCAAAACCAAGACTCCATTCCTTCATATGTTCATCAAAACTTAGTTATATCAAACCACAGACCACCCAGTGTGTATAATCTCATTTACAGAGGAGATTTGGAGACTGAGCTAGCAAGTGTACATGCTACTTCAAATCAAACTTAACTTTAAAGTGAAACAAAAGGAGCTTTAAACCATCATAATTATCAAGTACATCTGTGTTGCTTAGAGGCACAAAGACAAAGAGGCTATTATGAGAAGGCATGAACTGGTATATGTGATTAATATTATTGACTAGTTTCTAGATAAATGTTTGGGACTATATTTAGTGAAAGATCTGGGCTAGTCCCTTTGGGCTCATGTCAAGTACATTTTGTAGCACAGTTTATTATGCATAGTTTAATAATTTGATTTTTCAATACTACTTAGCTTCTTTATGTTGAGTATATATTCTTGGAGATATTTTAGCCATCCAGCACCATATAGTAGGTGCTCATTTACCACTGAATGGATGAGTATTATGAGCTACAGAATGGTCTTTCATTTTGAATTTTAAATGATGCTAGATTTTTATTTAGGAGAAAGATCAGTTTCTGGGGTAGATATATCAAAATATTATGTGAAAGGCTATTCTCAGAGTAAATTTTTTTTTGTGCAAGTCAGAAAGGAAACAAAAATCTTCTAGCAAGACTGTTCCATCAAGATTTCAAAGCAAACTTGTAGGGCAAAGTGCCTAGATATAATTTGATAAGCTTTTGTAGGCATACCAAATGCTGGCTGCTTGACCCAACTATTAATATCCTGCCCCATCACTGAGCTTTGAGTCATTAAGATTCCCATGGTTTCAGCTTCACCAATGAGAGGGGATTGGAGTCATTGCACAATACCATGGACAAGAGTGCTATGTGCAGGACCATATGAGACAACCTATTACCAAAATATGAGTAGCCTCCCACAGTGAAAGGAACATATTTAAATGTTGATCTTTGTAACTACATGTATGTTGTTACATTTGTCCTCTGTTTAAATAGGATGCATATTCGATAGTATTCCTGCATCATCTCATTGCTTCCAAAAGTGGAATGCTTTATAAATGGGTTGATGTGAAAACATGGTCTTAAAATTGTAGAAGGAGAAAAAATAAGATTAACACAAAAATTAGGATCTAAAAATAAAACTATATAGTTGACACAGTAACTCCAAGTGAGAGGTACTTGTGGATTTAAGAAGTGACAATTTTGTCTTTAATCATCATAATAAGATTATTCTGCGTGTATGGCAACTAAAGGAGATGCCTAGACAACATTAATGGAAAATAAGCATTTTCTGCTTGTGTTTAAAATGGACCAGCACACTGTTTCTCATGCTTACATAGGAGCCTAACCACAACTTAGGTTTATACAAATGTGGGAATTCCTTGATTAATAGACAGTAGATTACCAACCATATTAATGGACATGTATGATCAGAAACTTGAAATGTAAGGAATAATATGTTCTTCCATTGGCAGACCTCTCTCCTTGTTCTAACTCTATTTGGTTCCTGACTTCAACTGACAATTAAAATTTCATTATATGTCATGCTATAAATATTGCTACATTCATTTACATTATTCTAAAAGTATATTGAAGAAATAAAAAAATGTTAATTCAAAATAGTACTTTCTATCATGTTAACCTATGCCAAACTCGTAAGATAGACTTAATTTCTAAGAGAAAAAGAGATTATAATATAGTGAACAAGGAAAGTCAGCCACTAAACTGACTTTTTTATTTTTTGGAGAAAGCTCAAGCATGTTTTGCTAACTCAGAAAGGTTACAGAAGTAATGATAGCTATGTTCCAAGATCTAAATATGTTTGTACAGAGACGCAAAACTGAATCTGTTAATAAACATACTTATCTTGTGCCATCAGAAGCAAGATTAATGTCTTCCCATAGAATGCATTTTAAAATCCCATAACTTATTTAAATAATACACAAGTAAATTATGACTTTGTAAACAACAAGTACCGATATGCTAGATATGCTGAGACTTAGTATCATTAAAAGAGTGGAATGTTGGTAATTGGTTTGAATGATTAGGTTATTAATTCTTAAAACAATTAGAATTTTTTTAAAATTATTACAATGTCTAAACCTGATATTACACAAATATTAAATGGTAATTGTTTTTATGTGGCACAAAATAAACAGGGGGTGCACTTAGAGTAGAAAATATAAACTAGAAAAGTGATTGAGAAATCAGGATATTTCATGTTAAAATTTTGTGAAATTTGATATCATATATGTTGTTGAATGCTTGAGCAATTTACTTTGAACTATTTAAAAATATTGTAATTCTAGGTTCAAATAGAAATGATGCATATATGAAAATGTCTTTAGTCAGTTGTATGACAGTGGACTCATTGCACAATAAACCTTTATCTTAATTATTTAAGAGAACTGAACATTAAAATCCTAATAGTATTATTTATTATGAAATATAATTAGTTCCATTAAATTGAAACATCACCAAATGTTTGAAAAGTTATAATTTCAATGTGAGGAATGATACCTGGATTTTTTTCTCATGTCTTTGTTCTAATGAAACTCAGGACATTGGATTAAATGTGTCCTTCTCAGGTGATTATCACAAAAAAGGGAAACAAACTTTTATTGACAAGGAAGTGAGCCAGAAATTTTACCAAATGCTGTCATGGGGATAACATTAAGCTTTCAGACATTCAGAAGCCATGAGGATGTGAGCAATGCAACCCGTGTAAGGACATGTAGTCGAAGCACATCAAGCTGCTACTGAACTCTGAGTCCCAAGTGCCTTGAAGCCTAACAGTGTCCAGAAATGCATGGAAGCCTTGGTTTAGACCCAGTTCTATATCATGCATCTATACCCTTCCATTCACTCACCTCACATTTTCTTTTCTATAATTAAGAGTTTTGGAGCAAAGTTCCCAGAAACTTTGGAGTTTCAGGCTATATTTTCTGCCATTGGGAGAGACACTGGCCATCATGGGATTTTTTTGAAAGTATTAAGTGGGAAATATAAAACTTTTTGTGATGCCATCTAAGGTGAGCAGAGAAATTATCTTAGTTGCAAATAAATGGGAAAGTGTTCAATGACTGGAGAAGAGCAATGTTTTGTTGAATGAAATTCATTCTTTCCATACCTATAGTTGACAGTAAAATATGTACAACAAATCCTACCAATTAATATGGATGATAACCTTAAAGTACTTTACATGTACAGAAACATGTATAAGATAAGAAATCACAAGGGCAGGGGAACATAAATGTGAAGAGACAGAAGGGAACAGGCAAATGTCCCGTGTGTTGTTTCAGTAGACATGGTTGCTTTGGCTCTTGTAAATTCCTGTCTCTGTTCCTAAACCCTTTAATGGAGTTTTCCTAAAACAAAAGTGAAGTATGCAGCTATTTAATTCTTCAAACTGCTCTAAAAGTTTTGCTAAATATTGATTAAGTATCTACTGAATTTCATACCTTAGAAGACAAGAATAGATGAGTAGACATTGTTTCTGGACACTCCATGGAGGGCTCAGAGCATATTTTATTTGTCAAGTAAGATGTCAACAATCAGAAAATAAAACAGAGAACATGGAAGATGGAGAAACAAGGTTTTGAGCATACTGTTATGTTTCATGTGTATTAAGGGAGAAATGGATATCTCTAGGTTGCTCTCTGCTAAAACACAAAATTTCTCAAAAATGCTATCAGCCATACAGTATATTTTCTTAAAGCATTTACTTTTCAAACACTATTTGTTCCCATGTATAAAGTGGATTTTTGAAGTATTCTTAGCATTCTTAAAGGTGTCAGATGTGAAAAGCCTCTAAGCATTTCTATTATTAATCACTGAAGCAGCATGAAAAGGTGAAATAACAAATAAGCGAATGCCAACACTCACAAGTCCCATAACCATTTCAAATGTTCAGTAAGAATTATCTAATAAAATACATCACTTATTGATTTTATTCTAAACATATAACTGCTGTCAACTCATACATATACATGAGCAAGTGTCTTCCCTTTTCATGTTTATGAAGACATACATATACGTGTAGTCATGCAGATTTACATATATGAAATTAGGCAGTGAAAACATGATTCCTTTAAAAACTCTAAGAACAATTCACAAGGTTTAATTATAAATCCGAAGATGGAAAACAGAGTGGGGGGGATTTGACGGTATCTTAGCACTGTGTAATTGTTTCTCCCAGGGTATGTTAAGGTGTGAGTATTATTTATGTTTTATATTAAGCAAGAGCAGATAAGAAGAGCATTATGATCTGACTAAAAAGAAATATATAGTGTGATAGAGAGTTGGAGGAACCAGAGAACACTGCATGACAAGGGAGATAGCAAGGCTAATGGGGCTCAGGTGGGATGGGATGTTTGGCACCATCTGAGTTACTCATCAAGGACACTGCCTCTGTGGTCTTGCTTCTCTTCTCCAGTTACTTTCTTTCTTTTTCTTTATTAGTTGTTTTATTCATTCACTTTACATACCAATATCAGTCCCCTCTCTCCTCCTACTACCAAACCTCCTTTCCCTCCCGCAGCTCACCAAATCACTGCAGGACTAAGCGATTCATTCTTCTCCCACTGTGGCCAGCCAAGGTGGGCCAGTTAAGTGGACAGGACCTACAGTCAGGTAACTGATCCAAGGACAGTCCCTTCTCCAGTTTATGGGAGACCCACATGAAGAGCAAGCTGCACTTTTGCTACATATGTGTAGAGGGTCTAGGCCCAGTCCATGCATCTCCAGTCTCTAAGAGGAAGAAGATTCAAGAACTTAAATCTAAAGTATAATCATTTATTGTTTATTTGTTTTAGGTTTTGTTTTTGCTTTCAGAGAGGAAGTAATTTTAAAAAATCTTAATAGTGACCTTCTTACTAGTGTAGAAATCTGAAATTCACTAATCTAGACATAGCTTTGGTTTCTTGCTCAAATGACTTCCAAGGCTTCCTCCACCTGGGATGGTATTGTCATGACAAGTTTTTAAATGTAAGTGTTTACTTTAAATAAAAGACGTAACTTTGTTTCTAACTGCGACATATGTCTGTTCTGGTTCATATTATTTCTGCATGTTGTACAGTTATTGGTATTATTAGAGGTGATGACAAGCATCTCCACAATTCATTTTCTCATTTTTTCCTGCACATTAACTTTATCTCTTCAAATAGATTATAACACCTTGAGATTCCAAGCTGTATTTAAAATTTTTTCTTTTCAATTCAATCCAGCACTCCATTCCAGGGTATCCATAATTTCTTTCTTAGTACATGAGCTCACACTACATTCTCCAGTTGTCATTCAGTCTCTGCTACTTGCTGCTTGATATTACGACTATTGTTTACCTTCACTGTCTCATTTCCCCAAACTCTCAGGAGGTGTTTATCATATTACAGGAATGAATGCATGTGATGTCCATGACTGATGTCAATATCTGACTCATAGTACATGATATAAATGTCCTTTTTGTTATTTTTATGAACATAAAGACATATAAGGTAGAGCACTTATATGACATGCATGAGATCCTGGGTTCAACTCCCAGTACCACAAAAATAAACATGTGATGTATTTTTCCAACACAAATGTATGGGTAAGATGGGAGCTAATAAAAGATATTAAGAAAATGCATCTTTAATTTCAAATATAGAAAGGTAACAATACTTATTGAATAAATTACTGATACTGACCTGGTATGTGACTTGATTTGAAGTGACAAGAGAATTGTGTACCAGATCTGTCATTATGATTATAGAAATGTTAAAGGCCCTCAAATCTATGAGATTTCTTCACTATTGTGTGTAGTACACCTGTACAAATGAGGTTTTGTGATCACATTGATTCTTCAAACAAAGGGTTCCAATTTCTTTGCATATATGAATTGAAAAGTGCACACACTGAGAAGCACTGAAAGAAATGCTTAACATCCTTAGTAATCAGGGAAATGCAAATCAAAACGACCCTGAGATTCCACATCACACCCATCAGAATGACCAAGATCAAAATCTCAAGCAATAGCACAAGAGAAACACTCCTTCTTACCAGCGGGAGGGCAGAGTTTCACATACTCTCTGAAAATCAATCTGGTGGTTTCTCAGAAAATTTGAAATATTTCTACCTGAAGATCCAGCTATACTGCTCCTGGGTACATACCCAAAAGATGCTCCACCATACAACAAGGACACTTGCTCAACTATGTTCATAGCAGCTTTATTCATAATAGTCAGAAACTGCAAACAACACAGATGCCCTTCAACCAAAGGATGGATACAAATAATGTGGTTCATTTACTCAATGGAGTACTACTCAGCCATTAAGAACAAGGACATCATAAATTTTGCAGGCAAATGGAATTGGAAAATACCATCCTGAGTGAGGCAACCCAGACACAAAAGGAAATGCATGGTATGTGTACACTTATAAGTGGGTATTAGCTGTAAAGCACAAAATACCCATGATATACCCATAGACCCAAAGAAACTAAACAAGAAGGAGTGTCCAAGCAAGGATGCCTGAATCACTTAGAAGGGGAAAAGTGGTCATAGAAAGCAGAGGGAGGGAGGGAAATGCGTGGGACAGGGGAGTAGTACAGGAGTGGGAGACAGAAGCAGGCATGTGGAGGGACAGAGAAAGAGACGCAGAGGGCCANGAGAATTAATGAATNNCTCCAGTTGCCAAGGGAGCGTGGGAGTGGGGGGAAAAGGGGGGTGAATTATTAGAAAGTCTTAGATACCTGAGATGGAAGAGGCTCCTAGGCATCAGTGTAGATGNCCCTAGATGAGGTGCCTAATTGTAGGGACATAGAAACCGAAGAGGCCACCTCCTATAGNCAGGCAGGACCCCCAGTGGAGGGATATGGACATCAACCCACAAAACTTTTGACCCAAAATTTGTCCTGTATAAAAGAAATGTAGGGACAAAGACTGAGCAGAGACTGAAGGGATGTCCAACCAATAACTGGTCTAATTGGAATCCTATGCATTGGGAAAGCACCAATCCCTGATACTACTATTGATACTTGAAGATAGGAACTTAGCATAACTGTCCTCTGGCAGGCTCTACCCAGAAGCCGACTAAAGGAGGCACAGATACCCACAGCCAAATATTGGAAGGAGGTCAAAGACTCTTATAGAAGAGTGGGAAGATGGATTATACTTTTCAATTCATCCTCGGAAAGGGATGGGAACCCACAAGAGGAAGAACAGATTCAACTAACCTAGACCTCTGGGAGCTCTCAGGGACTGAGCCACCAACCAAAGAACATACACAGGCTAGAATGAGGTCCCTGGCACATATATAACAGCTGTGCAGCTCAGTCTCCATGTGGACCCTCCCCAACAACTGGAGNCAAGGTTATCCCTAAAGCTCTAGCCTGATTGTGGTAGCCATTCCCCAATAGGGCTGCCTTGTCTGGCATCAGCGGGAGCAGATGCACCTTTTCTGGCAGAGATTTGATGTGCCAAGGTGGAGAGATACACAGGGGTTGCCCCGCCTTACCAGAAAAAGGGAGGGAGTGAAGGGAGGGTATCTGTAAGTCGGGACCGGGAAGGGGCAGTGTTTGGGATATAAGTGTACATGTATATAAAAATTTTAAAAAAGGAAGTTCGCACTAAAAAAAACAGAAAAGTGAATGCATATATACACATATACATATACATACACAAACATATATATAAGAGTAATAGTATATACTATTATATANAATATATAGTATTAAATATTATATATACAAGTGTAAATATTATATATAATAGTACATACTATTATATATAAAATATAGTATTATATATATATTATAAAATTATACTTTTGTGTGTGTGTGTGTGTGTGTGTGTGTGTGTGTGTGTGAACTATTGATGACATTAGTGTGAAAGAAGAGATGTAGCCAAGGGAGAAAACGTCAAACTGAAAATAGAGGTGACCATTCATACAACATGGCCCTCAGTTGTTTCAGTTTCAAGATTTTATTACATTTTTCTATAAGGCAGCATGTATGGTCGTAGTATGGTGATTTACATCACTTTCATAACATACAGGTCATTTTTTTGAAAGTTATTTTCTGAACCCTAGCTCACAAGATAATGGTAGGCAAGAAAGGATCAGAGTCTGTCTGTGTGCCACAATGGTTGCCTTCCAGGCAGTTCAGTAATAGCTTGTGAACTTTCAGCCATGCTCATTCCATAAGGTTGTGAAGTGCTATGTGTGTGTGTGTGTGTGTGTGTGTGTGTGTGTGTGTGTGTGTGTGTATGTGTGTGTGTATATACATATATTTATCATTTCATTTGTCATACATTAAGGGTATATACCCTTATGTGGTGAGAATAGTTTAGTATCATAAGTCTGAGAAGACATATCAGTTTTTACTTAGATAAGTGACATTGGTACATTTTTTGCCTCATTTTACATGTAGGACATTTCCCATTTATATATCTGTATAACGTGTGTTTATTGACCTGAGTATTCCTCAGTGTCCATATGGAAGCCAGAAGACAAGATAGAAAGGTAATTTCTCCTTTCACTTGCTGAATTCCTGACCGTACTCAGGTCATCAGCTTAATAAAAAGTATCTTGATCATCTGATCCATTTTGGCTGCCCTAGTAGAAAGCACTTTAAAGAATAATGTGTAAAGCATTACCTTACAAATTTAAAAGTTGAGAGTGACCCTAAGCAGCATACAGATCCTTATGTGTGTGACACTGTGATGTGTGTATCTGTATAGGAGTGATGTCCAACTTTGGCAGAGAATACCCAGCAGTAGATTGCCTAGTCAAGGAAGTGAAGAATTAGAAAACTTTATAGTTTTAGTTTATATGTATCATGAAGGAATGTAGAAATAAAAATAAGTATACATGACTGTTCTAGTCAAACAAGCAAGAAAATTCAAGAATGTTCACTGTTAAGTGACTTAGATAAACGGCGGTGTTCAGAAGCTGTCGTACTGACTCAGACTAGCTTCCCCACGTGGGTGCCTATGACCATAACATAGTAAGCCTGAGGATGAAACACTACACATTATGGAAACAAATATCACATTCTGTATATAACAAAAACTGTAAGTCATAGCATCTTTTAGATAATACTGGATCTCATCAGGCGCAGTCAACCAAAACCAGGCTCATTTCATTCTCAGAAAGCCATCTACATTTGCCAGAGATTTTAAATTGAATAATGGACTGACTGTGTGTGAATGCTGCGTGTGCCTTTCTTTTATACTTTTGAAATAGCAATTGAGTCTAGGGAGACCCTGGCGGCGGAAGCAGGGGAGCCAGTGACAGCCCAGTAGTGGGTGTTGCATGAGATAGCGACTTAATGAGATAAGGGAATATGTATTTTTGTGAGAAGGAAAAAAACTTCATAACATTTTTCATATGAAACATACACAAGAATAATGGAATAGATTATATCTTCTGAAATGTGGCCTACAGTAAGTTACTGTTGCATGTCTTCCTTCCATAGAAAGGGAATGAATTGGAGACATTCACTTTATAATGAAAATTGTCTGTATTTTTCTCAATTGAGAGAGTTCATTGAGACTTCAGAGAATGGTTTTATTACATATTACATGGGAAGGAAAAACACATTTTTTTTGTTCCAATAACAACCTTTTATCAAGCTTGACAATGCACCTCGGCATAGTTATGTCAGAAAAGAAACTGCTGCAGATCCGTGGCCAAAGTAGACTTTCTTTTCAAAGAGTGGCTTCAACAGCAATTTTCAGAAAAGGAAGAAAAGTCCATTTTCAGGGAAACTCAAATACTTTTCTTTCTCCATCTACCACCTACCATAAATATGCCTTTGGATTTGGGGGTTTGGTTTTAATATTTGTATTTTCCACACTTAACCATCCACAAAATAAGAGAAGAGAAGGAAGAGAAGAAATTTAGAATAGAAGATACAGACACACACACATGCACGCACACACATACCACACATACATATATATGTATATATGTATATACAGAGAGAGGGAGAAACCGAGACAGACAGACAGGCAGATAGACAGACAGAAAATATTCTGCTATTTGGTGGTCATGCTCTGAAGGTTTTGGAAAAGACTCCGTCAGCAGATGAAGAGATAACACAGGCATTGAACAAGAACATTTTTCTGTTGTGCGAGGATCCTTGAAGCTTACAATTTTTTTTTTGTAACCTGTCAATGCACCCACATTTTCAAGGTGACCTCAAGCCTTCTTGTATTTCCTTCCTGTATCATCTTCACATCTTGTATGTTGCTGTTCAATATACCTTCTCAAGAAATTCTGTGTGGCAGAATTTACAGTAGGGTGAGCACTTGACCATGATTCCAGTCTAGGGTAACCAGTCTTTGACATTCTCTCTACAAATGTGGTAAGTCACACTGCAACCATCCTGGGAGGTAGGCCAATGAATAGAGGGACATGCCTGATATTCTTTTAGTAATGTTGACAAGAATTCAATTCACTTGCATGCAGTGTGTGTGTGTGTGTGTGTGTGTGTGTGTGTCAAGAGGACAACCTCATGTCAGTTTCACTTTCCACTGGAGGTCTGAAAAACAATCATCCGTATAATTTTTCAAGACATATTTTGCTTTTCATGTTGCTTACAAGTATATCACTGAACATTTTTATTTGATTGACTGATTTAGTTTTAGTCGAAGTAACCTACTGTTCGACTTTTGTCAGCAGGCTCTCCCAGCTGGATGAGAGTACTGAGAACCTTAAGTAAGTTGCTTTCTCTTGCCTCATCATTATTTTTCGCTCCCACATCACCCATATAAGCTAGGTTGTTTGTATTTCTCTGGAATTGGAGCATCAAGTGATAGGAAGCATAACAAGCTGCTGTCTGAAGATTGATGAGGAAGGAGTCAGCCTTGCATCTCATCAGCTCTATAATAAGAAAAGGACGGTCTTTAGTGCACCATACACGGAGTGTCTGCCTTCCAGTTGAAAACCACGATGACTGTGTTTCAGTGGTGTTCCTTGGTGATTTTGCTGAAAACATAATGGCCCTAAAATCACCTCTAGGACTAGGAGACCATTTAGTAGTTTGATGTCATCATGTTCCTTAGTACATTAAAATTAGGCTTATGTTACCTTACCATTCAATTACATAAAAAAGATAAACAATATTTGTTCATTTAAAAAAAAAGACATCTGGGGGGAAAAGGCTAAGGAAATAGCTCCATCAATAAAGTACTTTCTGCACAATAATGGCAATCTTATTTTATTTCCCTAGATCCTTGCTAAAAAAAATATGAGGGATAGTCACAGGTATCTGTAATTCTACCAAAGAGAAGTGGGGATTGAAAGACCACCAGAGCTCAATAGCCAGCCAGCCTAACAGAAGGGACAGACTCTGAATTCCTTTTAGAAACCCTATCTCACTCACTAAATTTAATAAAGGAAGAACTCTAATATTAATTTCTGACCTTCATAGGCATATGCATGAGCATACATATGAGCAAATGCAAATGTGTGTGTGTGTGTGTGTGTGTGTGTATGAATATGTGTGTATATGTGTCTGTGATTCTGAGTATGGATGTGTGTGTGTGTGTGTGTGTGTGTGTGTGTGTGTGTACGGATATGTGTGTATGCGTGTATGTGTGTCTGTATTTCTGAGTATGGGTGTGTGTGTGTGTGTGTGTGTGTGTGTGTGTGTGTGTATCTGTGTACCGATGTGCATGTGCACGTATGTTATGCATACATTTGGAGGTTAGGGGATGGCTTGAAGTTCTATCCTGTGTGTCACTGGGATTGAACTCATGCTTGCAAGCTTGGTGTCAAGTGACTTTATCGTCTGATAAATTTCATCAGTACTAAATAATACATTTTTAAACTTTCTTTCTTTCTTTCTTTCTTTCTTTCTTTCTTTCTTTCTTTCTTTCTTTCTTTCTTTCTTTCTTTCTTTCTTCCTTCCTTCCTT
>NC_034605.1:5894159-5899153 GCF_900095145.1 Mus pahari | reverse complement strand
TTTTCTATGAGTGTGCTTCCCCACTCACCCAACCACTTCTGCCTCCCCACCATGACATCCTCCTACACTGGCGCATCTAGACTTCACAGGACCAAGGTCCTCTCTTCTCACTGATACCCAACAAGGCCATCCTCTGCTGCATATGCAGCTGGAGCCACTGGTCCCTCCATGTGTACTCTTTTGTTGGTGGTTTAGTCCCTGGGAACTCTGGGGAGGGGGTGTCTGATTGGTTGATATTGTTGTTCTTCCTATGAGGCTGCAAACCCTTTCAGCTCCTTCAGTCCTTTCTCTAACTCATACATTATTTTTTTAAATCAATGTAGTATAGAACTTCTCAGACACACAGATATTTTTAGGAGTTAGAAAATGCAATGCCAAGTGGGATTAAAGTATTTTGATTCTTTGTGTCATTTCAGAATCCAATTCTCCTAGAGTGTACTTAAGTTGGTGGATTCTGGTATTCCACATGTTCATAGTTAATGGATCATGAAGCTTCTCTCATCAAAACCAACACCCTGAGTTCGTGCTCTGCTCTCAAATTTCATAGGTATCCTTTATTTTCACTCTTCAGTGAAAGTAAAGTAAAACCTGCTCTTCAACACTAACAGTCTCAATGCAAGTTGAGGAAACAACATTACATTAATTATATTACTAAGAAAAACATCACCAACTCTCAAAATGGGAAGCCACTTGTGTGTATGATATGTCCTGACTTCAAGTACATCAAACTGTGGATGCATGAACAGTATCCATCTGAACAAAGAGGGAAGTTTCTTCACACTTTCAATACAAGCAAAGAATCCTTTAGTCCATCCAGCTATTGACCAATGGGGTATCTCTTTTCTTTACCAACTTCCCCTAATTTTAAGAGAAAAATCATAGATATTCCTGCCCTTCGCAGTTTGTGACATCCCAGTAAACCTGGATCCCCGGAACAGGAGCCATTCTGAGATATTTATGTTTTTAAGCTACATCAGGCCAGATCATGATACTGGCTTCCTCTCACACACATCTGCCTTCCTTTCTTTCCTCGGCCCATTGTCCAGCTGCTTTCTTGGCATGAAGGTTGTACTACTTAGCCTGTTCATCAGATGTCTGACAACTTGTGTGGCTACGGGACTGGGAAGAATTCTACTCTGTGGGATGTGTCCATGCTGCTGTTAGGGAACATACCTGGTTCTTGTTTCTTCTGAACATGGCTCTCACTCAGAAGCCTCAGAAACCAGTGGCGCTGCAGTAGGAATGTGACAGAGGCCTCTGTTTCTATGGTGTCCTCCTGGAGGGAGGGAGGCTCCCAGAACGATCTCTTCTCAAGACCAGCAGTGGGTCTTAAGATTCCCCCCTTAAATACCAAGTCTATTAATTTAGTCCTCTAATTCCCAAAGTATCCAGCAAGGCATAATCCCTTTCTTAGATTCCCGAGGATTCGCTCATGGAAGGGTGGTGACGTGGGATGTGCCTTCCTTTGCGGCAAAGCATCAGAGAGCAGGAAAGGGAACCAGAACCACGAAAACCAGGCAAAACACACCTGTGGTGACCTGTCTCCACTAGCTAGGCTTGACTTTCCAAACACTCTCTACCCTTCTAAAACAGTCACTCGTTGGGGACCAAATTATCAAAATTATTTGCTTACGGAGAATATTTTAGTTACAAATTATAGCATCAGGCCATGCATGTCTAGATTTGAAACAACTTGCTTTTCTTTTTACTTTTTTTTTCCACTAGTAAGATTTTATTTTTTTTGGATTTTTAAAAAATTGGTTATTATAAACAATATGAACTAACCAGTACCCCCAGAACTCGTGTCTCTAGCTGCATATGTAGCAGAAGATGGTCTAGTCAGCCATCATTGGGAAGAGAGGCCCCTTGGTCTTGCAAACTTTATATAACCCCAGTACAGGGGAACACCAGGGCCAAGAAGTGGGAGTGGGTGAGTAGGGGAGCAGGGCGGGGGGGAGGGTATAGGGGACTTTCGGGATAGCATTTGAAATGTAAATAAAGAAAATATCTAATTAAAAAAAGAAAAATTGGTTATTATGTTTGTTTACATTACAAATGTTATCACCCTTCCCAGTTTCTCCTCCACAAGCCCCCTATCCCCTCCTCCTGCCTCTATGAGGGTGCGCCCCCACCCTCCCACTCACTCCTGCCTCAGCGCCCTAGCATTACCCTATCCTGGGTCATCGAGCCTCCACAGGAACAAGGGCCTCTCCTCCCATTGATGCCAGATAGGCTATATTCTGCTACATGTCCTTCTGAAACATGGGTTCCCCAGATATACTTTTTGGTTTATGGGTTAGTACCTGGGAGGTCTTGATGGGAGGGGGTCTGATTGGTTGATATTGTTGCTCTTCCTATGGGGCTGCAAACCCCTTCAGCTTCTTTTGTCCTTGCCCTAACTTCTCCATTGGGATCCCCGTGCTTTGTCTGATGTTTGGCTGCGAGCGTCTGCTTCTGTATTGGTCAGGCTATGGCTGAGCCTCACAACTTCAGGCCCATGTCAGCAAGCCCTTCTTGGCATCAGTAATAGTGTCTGGGTTTGGTGTCTGCAGATGGGATGGATCACTTTTCTATTTGCACCAAACAGCATGATCATCTCAGTAGCATTGGGCTTCGTGGCCGGATGTGTTTGAATGCATATACTAAATCCTGTAGAAGGTAGTTGTCATTGAGGGTCTAGCTTTATGTGTAAAGGCTGCAGGAAAAAAATGATGGAAACAATTACCTGAAGGTACAGTCTTGAAGGTCTGCAACAGTGACTCATGACGAAATGCCACAGATGACCTGCAGCTTTACCTGAGACATGTTTCCACCCCTTACTTTCCCACAACATACGCAGTGGGGTAATGGTTTTCATTCACAAAGCCTTTTTTCATCTAACAAACAGGTTGTTTGTATATGTCTATTTGGTTTTTAATGCCCAGTTTCCTGTAAGGCATTCTGTTTACAAGAAGTGTCTACTTTTTAAAGCAATGACCAGTCCTCACTCTCCCGGCATGTTCTTTAAGCAATGGCCATTTTTCACTGTCCTTGTCATGATCTTTAAGCAATGGTACGTCCCCATTCTCTTCCTGCATGGTCTTTAAGCAGTGGTCACTTCTCACTGTCCCCTGTGTGATCTTTAATCAATGTTCAGTCCTCTTTGTGTTAAATGGACTCAAATCCTCCAGCTTCCCAACTGAAGAGCAGACCCTAATGATCAGTTAAGAAATGCATTCAACTTAATTCAGATTTTATTCTCCCCGTAAGTCCCTTAGCTGAGCTCTCTTATTTCGATTTTTCAGAATTAAAGAAACCCTCATTTAAAATGAGCTTGTGCACACAGGGCATCTGTCTGTCACCGAAGGCAAAGCGCATCCTTCAAATATAATGGGAATAGGAGTCATCAGCTCTAAATCTGATCTGCCCGTAATTCAATTAAATCATTACATTCTTGTCTTTCACTGATTTTTCTTGCCTACCGAAACCAAGCAACAAATGTGTTAAATGTTCATGTTTATATAGTGTGTGCATCTAAAGAGAAAGAAAGAAAAAAAATCATTTAATGCTAAAAAGGAGAATATATTGTTGATTTTTTTTTTTTTAACAAATGGCTGGGAGGGTTATAATGTATTAGATTTTTTTTCTAGAGGTAATCTTAGATGGGGAGTGAATGAAGGGAAGTCTGTTATCAGTCCATAACATCTGCCGCAGTGTCAAGTGATGAAATGGGTGACTCCGGAGCCCAAGACAGCTGGGACGGCTTTCTTAATGCAGGAGGGTATTGTGCAAACAAACAGGCCCTGATACGGTCTATGGTTGTCACAATTATTCAGGCTGGTGATACATCTTCCCGTATTAGCTGCTTGAGCAGTCCTATTTCTTTTAAAAGTAAACTACTATATAACAATCGCCATCCTGGTCTGCAAGTCAGTGGGCACAAATACAATAAATACCCCTGGTCTGCAAGTCAGTGGGCACAAATACAATAAATACCCCAGGAACAACAATAACAACAACAACAACAACAAGAAATAAATATAAATTAAAATTTACCACTGGAACAATAAACTGCAAAGCTGCCGTAGGATGAACAGGGCAAGACGAACCACCTACAACAATGACCAGGGAGGGGACAAACAAAGCCTGATCCCAAACCTGACTGAAATTCAAGCTCCAAATGAGTAACAGTTTTCCTCGCCCTTTGTTACATAAGGGGCCTGGGTGTCCTTCAAGCTACAGATACAAACGTGCTGGTTTGGATACCTGGTTTCCATTGATGCTACTTTTAGGCTTGTGGCTTGTGTACAGTGCAATAGCCATGCCTAATTAGCATGATGGAGCTTCTCTAACAGGAAAAGGTTCTAGAAAAAGAAGAAATGAAATAATTTGGAAATCATTATTTACATCCATGTAAAATGCTAATGGGTTTAAACATAAATGGAAGGGGAGCTTCTCTTACACCGACGTCCTGGTAAATACATCAATATTGAGGAAGTACTTAGAAATTGTACAGCTGGCACCCAATTCAGATATGATGCAGCATACAAGAATACAGCCCAGCTTTGGATCTGATATCTGGAAACTGCTGTAAGAATTATTCAGGTTTTCTGTGCCTTGGAATCAAAAGTCAATCAAAGGAGGGAGGTTGCTGGGGACTGTTCAGTGTGTAAAGACTTGTCCGGCAGGCATGAGTTCAGAGCCCCAAACCCCACGTAAAGAAACGTGACTTGTAAATATAATCTCAGCTCTGAGAGTTAGGAGGTAGAGAATAGGAACTTCCAAGATGGTCATGGGACTGCTAACCTAGTCTAAATGGTGAAGTCCACGTCGTTGGGGGACCTTATCTCAAGCAAATGGGAGAAGATCTTCAGAACTGAAAGTTGTTCTCTGACCAGCACATACGCACTCTGCACAAGAGCACATTTACCAACACACACACACACACACACACACACACACACACACACAGAGAGAGAGAGAGAGAGAGAGAGAGAGAGAGAGAGAGAGAGAGA
>NC_034605.1:5864108-5894134 GCF_900095145.1 Mus pahari | reverse complement strand
CACACACACACACACACACACACACACACACACACACAGAGAGAGAGAGAGAGAGAGAGAGAGAGAGAGAGAGAGAGAGAGAGAGAGAGAGACCAAAAAATCATGAACCCTTCACTCTGAGCAACTCTCTCAACAATAAAGCATGTGCGCAAAATAATAACAGAGTAGATTAAAATGTTTCTAAAAGCCCAAGTGTATTTGATTCTGAGCTCATTTTGGTCAGGCTGCTTCTGTCTTTGTCACCAGGATAGTATTAGAAATAATAGTATTAGTAGTAGTAGTATGTTAAAAGAAATATCTTCAAAATAAATATAAACAGACAGATTGAATCTATGTCACAGATGTTTAACTGAGACACTGGCTCTTTTAAAAAAAATCAGAAAATAAGCTTTTATTATTTATTTATATTTTTTAATTTTAGAAGTTACTGAGGGTCTGCTGGTCTGCATTATGTCATGTGTGTTTTCTGTTGTATATAATTCCTTAAGTATAGGACCCACGAAGATTCTGAAATGCAGGAGTTCACACATATGTACAGAAGAGACCAAACATATCTTACATATTCATTTCTCATTACATCACATGATTATTGACAAATGGTGAATATTTATCAAGAACTCATTTACTCTATACACTTTTGTTGGTATCAGGGCCAATTATGTTAAAAGTCATATGTGAATAGCACAATGTGATTGTTTTCCTGACAGTGGGATATCTTTGCTTACTCATTTATTCATTTATTTAATAAATATTTACTTAGTATATCCTTTGGGTCCACTTAGTTTATTATATTAAGAATGAAAGTGTGAACCAAATAATAAGAGAAAAATCATTCTTACATTCTTACAAAGCTGATGATGTCATGGTAGCATTGACATGGGATCCATGAAGAGCAGAAATTGGGAGAATCAATATGTAAAAAGAAATGTTAAATTAGTTTGGAAAAGGTACAGTAATTCTACAGACCGTGTCTCTAAAGAGGTAGCCTGCAAGTTAAGATCCAGAATGAGCAGAGTGTTAGACATAAAAAAAAGGCATTAAGCATCTTCTAGGGATGTCAGACAGAGAGGAAGCCATGCCATACCCTTGCCAGGAGCAGGACCATGTCATAACATAATAATAAAGTAAAATGCTACCTCAAGGTTCTGCCTCCCTTTTGTAATTATGCTCTATTCTGCACCCCAAGAACAGTCTTTGTTAAAGAAAACAGGGAATAGAAATAACTATTGAAGTCCAAGGCACTATGTCTAATTTCAGCATTCAGAAGGCAGATATCAGAATTTTGCTGTGAGGTCAGCAAGGATCACAGAGTGAAATTTTGGAGAGAGAGAGAGAGAGAGAGAGAGAGAGAGAGAGAGAGAGAGAGAGAGAGAGAGAGAGAGAGAGAGAGAGAGAGAGAGAGAGAGAGAGAGAACAGAAGAAGGGAGGGAGGAAGGAAGGAGGAAAGACAGACAGAGAGAAAGCAAGAAAGCAAGAAAGCGAGAAATCAAGAAAGCAAGCAAGCAAGCAAGCAAGCAAGAAAGCAAGCAAGCAAGAAAGAAAGAAAGAAAGAAAGAAAAAGAGAAAGAAAGAACCAAACCAACCCAATAAAGACAACAAAACAGAAATGATTATTAAGTGGATGTGCTTGATATATCATTTTACATCTGTATTACATGACTTCCATTGACTAACTAGACTTGCTCCAGGGTATAGACTTTAGCTGATGGGGGAATCAGGCTCCTCCTATGGCCCAGGACGAGAAAAAGCACTCTTCCTTTGCATGCACTTTCCACTGGCTGGAGTGCCATCACTTAATCACATTTAACTCCAAATGGGATTAGAAGATGCTGTGTTAGGGGAAAGTCATAATCCAAAAAGGCAGGGACTGTGGATATTGATGGGAAGTGTGTCCTTTTTGACCATGAGGGAAATCATTCAAGCTAAGAAAAACCTTCCCTTCCTTTTGGAAGTGTTAGCGATGCTATGACCCCAGGTGGAAATTCAACTAAGTATACAATTCATGTTTTTAATACTTAAAGAACATAAAACCTGTAACACTTTCTAAGTATAGAAAATGCCATATGTGTAAGAGGAGGGTGTTGGGTTCATTCACATATGTCAGTATTTTATGATATGTCACATATTTAATCTTCAAATTAATACCTTGAACATATTTTTGCCTAGAGATCAATCACAGAGTAAGTAAACTTTGTGAGTCAATTTTCACTTTTTACACTTACTTGTTATTAGTGTTACTAATTACAAACCATAATTGAGGAAATAGTATGTCTAGGATATTACAATAAATTTTTAAAAATAACTTTAATTTTATTAATTTGATTAGTAACTTGGGGAAATTTTTTTCATAAATTTAAATGAAATCATATTCCAAATAGGTAATTATATGATATGTTTAGGCAACATTAATGAAAGATGCAGGATTTGAATTTAATCTGGTTCAAATCCAAATCCAAAACCAAAGAAAATTTTTCTAACTAGCCCCATTATGCAATAATGACACTCTAATTGTCTATTTTACAATAATAGTTCTGGCCTCTTAAACATAAACAGAGTTAAGCATTCAATACAATTTGGGGGAATGAATAAGTGAATGAGTTCCTATGGGTTAAGCATCTATTTTAGCCAGATACCACTCTGAATCCTAATGAAGAGCAACCTTGTATCTGTTCTATTTCCTTGAGGCAAAAGCCTTTCATCCTATTAGTAAAAATGAACCTTTTATTAAGAATTGCCACAATAACATAAGGAGAAAACCATGAGGACTTTCAGCTCAAATTAGAAAGATGCTCTCCATCTGAGGCAACTATAGTTATCTTCCTTGAGGATGTCACAGGTAAAACTAGTTGTGGAAATCTATAATATTCATACTTGACCTAAGAAGGCTTGATGAGGAAACATTGTCTGCCACAATGAGAAAGGGAAACACATGCCAAACATATTTGGGTAATAAAAAGTAGCCCTAAAGTTTGTGAATATTTACAATGACTGAGCATCCTGTTTCATTTGGCAAGGTAAAACACAAAATGGATTGCTTTTCTGGTTTGAATGTGAATGTATCCTGTAGGCTCACATGTATGAATAGATGGTCCCCAGCTGGCTTTGCTTATGTAAGGGTCTAGTTAGTGGTGGACTTGAAGGTTACATTGGCAGTTCTGGTCTTCCTGGTGCTGTGTGTGCCCCGTTGTGTGAACACTTGTCTACAGCTATGGAGCTGCTGCTTGACGTCCCCACTACTGGCGAGCCGAGAACCTCAGAAAGCCTGAGCTAAATCCCTTCTTCCCTTCAGTTGCTTCTATAGTTGCTACCCTGACAGCATGAGAAACAACACAAGCCATAATCACTAGGAAAGCTACCAGGTACCCTTCGCCCTTGGTACTCTTTCTGATAATATCCTGAGGTAAGAGGACTTTGAACACCAACAACTCTCTCAAACAGTAATTTAAAGCACAAAATAATGCCAAAGTAAATTTCCTATAGTGGATCAGTAAGCATCGTTGGGCTTGATCCCAGAAAACCATATCTTAAATGGCTGTTTTAATTTTTGCCACTAATGCAACCCAATAATTGAATATAATATACAAGATTTGCCCCTTTCTGAGAACCAAAACACAAGTATATTTCCCATTGATAACCAATGAAAGAGCTTTATTTATTGCATATAGTTTCGCTTACTAGCAATCCTAGGGCCAATTCTGCTATGAGTAAAGGTTACACAAGTAAATAAAATATCATCCCCGACCCTGAGATGTCAAAGGTAGGCAAGTCACGTGTTAAAGAACTCTGACATTCTCTTTTTAAAATCAGAATTGTATTTCTTATTCAAAAAATAGGACTATATTTGGCTTTCCTATTCTCAAAGAAGAAAATGAAGTGAAGAAAGCAAACTTCAGCTGTGATCCCAGCAGAGTCCGTTTTGTTCCATTTGGCCCATCCTCCCAGGTTTTATGGGGCCGTGAACATTTGTTGACTCTCCAATATTTATCATGTCTACCTTTGTCAGTATCAATGACTGTTGCAGTTAATCGATACCTTTCTAGAAGTTTCCAAACTGTTTCAAACAGATATTAAAATTCTGTACAGAATCAAAGCACTGGTTCCATGCTTATTTACTTCTTGTCCCTCGAGGTAGTTTTGGTTTCTAGTGAAAATTTGTTTTAAAAATAACATCACTCTTCTGAGACCACTTCAGGCTTGAAATAAATGTTTTAAAAGTTGGTGTAAGGCAGAAAAGAAATGAGGCAGCTTCCTCATTGACTCAGTCTAAACAGTTGCCCTTGTATTTCCTTGTGAGACACAATTATTACATCATTTAAGTCTCAATACACTGCCCACATTGCTAAATTGTGATAGCAAGCTCCTGATAAAGTCTTTGATTAGTCCCAGACAGCTTCTGTAGATGTCAGCTTCCATTCAGTGCTGGCATCTTGAAGCCATGCTTATTGTCAATGGCTTTGTGTACTCCTTAAGTTAATTACTACTCATGTGCTCTTGAGATTGAGTCGAGCTGATGGGTGTCAGTAGCTTTCAGGCTAGGAAAGGGATGAGCCCGTGGATTTTTGAAGGTGCCTGATCTGATGCCACGCGAGTACTTATACTCAGTTATCACATGACACTTGAAGGCTGTGATAATCGTCTGGGTTCAACGTGAATTTGAGGAAGTGTCCAAATCCCCCACTACCAAAGCTTTTGCCCATCATTACTTAAGAATAAGTCATATTGTTAGAAACTTGTCACTATTAACCAGACCCCCCCTCTTGCAATTATCAATCTATAAAAACTAAATAAAATAATTTCATAAAATATAAGCGATCTATAGATCGTCACATCAATCAGATACTACCTCATTACTATTCAAATATAGCAACTTTATGGAATTTAAAGACTTTTTTTATACTTCAAAAGAATATAATCTTCATTATGAGATGCCACCTTCAACCTAAAGCTCACCCAGTCACCTTGACCCTGTTCTAGTCACTGAACAGGAAGCCTGCTTGCTAGGTTCACTTTCCTCAAGCTTACCAATGCCAACGCAATGGCATAAGGACTCATGGTAATCGGAGCCAAATGCCTGGACTCAGCGCTCACCAACTCACTGTCAAAATTTTAACTACCAGATTATAGCTTTTTACTCCTGAGGAAAACTGTCTTCTAGCCAGATATGGTGACCACACATGTAATCCCAGCTTGTGGAAGAGAAAAGCCGAACTCTAAGTCCAAGGTTATCCTGATATATACAATGACACTTAGGCATGCCTTGACTCCACAGTGAGACCATGTCTCCCCAGCAAACACAAACATGTCTTCAATCTCCAAAGAGTGCGTTTATGTTAGGTGCTAAAGTTCTGAATAAGTCCAAATGATAACTATTTTAAAGTATTGAAGTTGCAGGATACATTGGCATGTCAAAAAGGCTGAGTTCTGTGGTAGGAAACTGCAAAGTAGAAGCAACAATATGGAACTGTTCAAGGCTGGGTTCCAATAAAGCTTTATTAACAACAACAAAAAAAACCACCTAGACATATTATAGACTGGACTATCATATTGAGCCCATCAGTTCACACTCCTTGATGTGACAAATGATCCATTCCTGAAAATACATGGCACCATTTCCTCCTTAGTTGCTGAGGTGCAAAGGGAAGCAATGCAATGCCAAATCTGCACGGCAGTTTGTACTCTGGGTGTGACCATGCCATTCTCGGAGTTTCAGATCTCTCCTCTATAAAATGGGGCTAGCCTTCCTTGTCGCCGATGGTGTTTCTAAAAATTCAGTATGCCAAAGTATGAACAATGTGTCTTATAGAGTGGGTGAAGACATTAGGTCTTTTTAATTCTTTCTAACGGCTTTCTAAAATCTCATACCCCAGAAGGCAAATCAGCCAGCATCATTGCTTGTCCTAAGTATCCGAATGAGGAATGGGGTTCAGAATTCCCAAAATTTGGCTTGAAATCAGACACCCAAGAGAAAGAAATCCAGGTGCCTCTTCTCATAGGACTTCAAACTGAAACCGACTCTCGAGAGGAGTCCAGTATTCTCATTTTCCAGATAAGGCGTAAGACTCCTCCAGATTAAATGACATGCCCAAAGCCACTCAACCTCTTAGGGGAGGGTTCACACTAGGACTCACTGATCATGTTCTCCTAGAGCATTTTCATACAAAAGTATGAAGTCACCTCACTAGAACGGCTTGCACACCAACTGAGTCTTGAAGCAGCTCCTGCCTTATTTGACCCGGCTGGTTTTACACGCCATGCTTGGCAAATGCAAAACTACTTCCCCGACTTTTATCTGCAAAAGGATTTGGCTCTGGCCAACAACAGAGAAGAACACTCAGCAAGTGGGAAGGGTTTCCTATTGCACCTCCAGCATATCAAGTGCAGCATTCAGAGGATAGACTGGCTCACATTCATTGCTGAGGGTAGGGTTTCAGTGATCCCACTGCGCATGTGCACCTGCATTCCTTCAGATGACACCCATAAGACCACGGTGCTCCACACCGCTCATCCCTGCCGTTATAACTTAGAAAATGTCATGGCACTCACCAGAAGGCATATATGGCTTTTTGCACACATTGCACAATGGTTTGACATTTTGAGCGGCTGAAAGCAGAGCTACATGGTCTCTATACTGCACATATTCTAAATAACGCCACTCTCTCCTAAGCTTCCCTTCCTTCCAGATTGAGGGTCTCCCTCTCTATGATCTGTATTGCTAACCAAATTCTCTACTTTGTCCCTTAATATGCCTGACTTTTCTGGAATACCGTTAACTTAAATGCATGCTCCAGCTATTTGTAGCATTGTGAACATGTATTTGTTAGCTTTTGATTACTTTATTTTCATGTATATTTGTCATATAAACAAACACCTAGGAACCAACAGGCTTTAAAAATAATCCTCTAAACCATGGAAGTTCTTCCTTGCTATGATGACAGTATTTGTCACTCCTTTTAAGTGTTAAAGTACATAGGTGTATATTTAGTCATCATTTATGATATTTTTGCCTTTTCAAATCTATCACAAATGCTGGTTATATTTTCTACATGCAAAGACACATACCTCCAAGTAAAGTCTTTTAGAACCAAGGCTGAATTTGCTAATTTCTTTAGTAACCAAAACCCCAATTTAATTAAATTCTTAATATTTATGGTCTATATTAATTGAAAGGGCTCATGTTCAAGGATGCTTTTAAAATCCATTTATTTTTACATGGATATATGCTATACAACAATTCTCTTTTTTTCTACCATTTCACACTAGATTTTATTCTGGGATTAAAATGTTCTGGTAATCACACTCCAATAAAATTGAATGTGCAGCCATATATATGAGCTATAAAGCAGCAACCAGATGCACCTCCCTTTGTCCTTTATGCTCTCCAAAGGTTCCCAATATTTTAAACATTGGTGGTTCATCAATATGTAGGTAAAGGATCAATACCAGTGCAGACCCTTGATTACCGTTTTCTTTCCCCGGGTACTCATTCCATACGCAAAAGAGCTTTCTGGAAATTTGGAATGGGAAGTTAGGCAGCTGATATCAGATGACTTGTGGCATGGCCAAGCTGCCACTCCACCACAAGCTCCCCTTATCCCAAGCCACATTTTCCATTAGGATGTTTCCAGCAGGATCAAGTTCCTCTTTAAGGATGTGAGCTGATCATCTTGTCTTCCTGTGTCTCATAAAGGCAGCTTGAGAAAGTCCATAATCAGCAGAGGGATCAGAGGCTGATTTAGTTCCAGCTAAATGTATTGGTAGAAGAATGATCCGCTAGCTGGTCACTTCAGTCACTCCTCTCCACGCTTCGCTGTCACAGGAGCTCCCTCCCCCACTTCGAAGGGCTAAGGAATTAATATGCATAATATCTGGCACCATCTCTTTGAACATGATCATATTCATAACATCCAATTTTAAGTCATGATAGCAACTGTGTGCGACAAGACTATCGAAGAAGCAGATAAAGTAGATATTGAAGATAAATCAAAAGAGGACTCCCAAAACTTTAATTAAAGCCTTTGGGTAATGAATGAGGAACATTTTAGGCTTCTGCTTGTGATCTGTTCTCAGTAACTGGTTTTATTTGGGCCTCGTTGACGTATTTAATGTTTTCAAAATTAAAGGGCACATGAAAGAGGTTCATTCATTATTATTGAAAAATACCACATTTTCCTGTAGATCCAGATTTGTAAACCCTCAGATTCTCTAAAACTATGCAAATACCATCGGTTCTAGTATAAGTATCTGAAGTGAAAACTTGTTTGTGCTTAAGAATTTGCTACATAATACGGTTCTATTTTTATTCTAATACATTTGGTTGTACTTTTTGTTCCATTGATGTACATTTTGTATCACAGTAAGGAATTTTTTTTATTGTGATGAACAATTTTTGTCAAGATGTGATTTTAAAAGTAAGTAGCTTCCTATTGCCCTTCATCCCTTGTTAAAGAAGATATATTTGTTACGTTAAATTTGGTGGGATTTTTGTTCAGCAAGGTCAGATTTGAAGACACATAAATCTCAATAATTCACAAAATCTCCAGTCTGACATCATAAAGCAATGAGGCCAATTCAAGTGAATATTAAAGTTAAATTTTTTTTCAGGGAGCATTTGCAAAGAATCTTGACTTGTTTTCCTGGCTTGTTAATAAAAGACAAAGGTTCTTGAGAGCACAAGCCATGAAAATATTTGTAGACACAACGGAAATAGAAGCAAAGAGAACAATCTGGAAGCCAGTAGGTGTTAAAACGGAGAAAAAGTGGGAGCATTATAAAACACCTTTTCAGAGGTTCTAATGTACAATATTTAAATACAAACAGTAACTAGTGTTACAGCAGCTGCTCTCAGGTTTGCAAAATATATCAAAGTACAGCATATTGGAATGAGCCCCGAGTTTCCATTTACTTTATCTCTCCAGACACATCAATTCTTTTTACTTCAGCCTGATAAAGTGGACCTGCAGCAGACAAATGAGCTAGTGGAGCTGACATAATGTGTTTGTCACAAAGAGACACTGGAAAAAAAAAACATGACTTTGATCCTCAGTGAGGTTACTATTTTACAGTGCACGAATTACACTCTAACTTTATGCTTGAAGTCACCATCCACTGCTTATGTGTTTAAGTTTTTTCTTTCTTTCTTTCTTTTCTCATTTCATCCTTCAATCTTTATGCAAGTAAACTCTACCCCCCCCAAAAATAAATAAAAAAAAAGAGATGAGAAGTTCACATGTGAAGGCTGATTGATGGGTTCTTTGTGACAAGATAAAAAGTCCCCTGAGTTATGGATCAGAAGAAAGTGAGCAGGCTGAAGAGAAATTTACCCAAATCTAATTTTAAAGAAAGCTAGATTTGTATTTAAATGATACCCAATTGCTAGAATAGTATTTGATTGTAAGTAAAAAAAAAATAATATATACATATGTATACATCAAATGCATCAGATATAATTTTGAATGCTAGTCTTTCTTTTCATAAAAGATAATTTTGAAAACAAAGGATTTGGTTTTAGTTCTAAATTGACATAAAGCATCTCTTTATTATATCACTGGGCTTCTTTATCCAAGAAAATTAATTCAATGTTCTTTTAAACTCAACAGACAAATGAAAATACCATAGGTGAAATCTGCCACTGGTAAACAGACATAGGGAAACAAAACAATGGGCTCTTGGAAACCAAGCCTTCTAGCAGATGAGTAAACATTGCCTTGAACAATTATAATGGGAAGATTCTTTCTCTGATACCTGTTACTAGAGCAGCAGGGATTTTTTTTTTTTAATTTTGTTTCTTTTTGGTCTCTATGAATCAGCCCCACAAATGAAGAACTGAATTGTGACGAATGAAAATCAGTATCATGAGTCTAAATCAATAGATTAATTCCCGTCTGGCCATAAAGCACATGTTAACATAATGGAATCCACATAAGGAAAGAAACAGTCTTCCTGCCAGAGATCTCTACAAATTCAAATATATCTCCTCACTCAAATGTTTGGCTGAAATATATTAGAGGAGTTATAACGTTGTCATATCCTAAAGTCACATTTATATTCTATAGTGAGTTAATTATTTATTACTCAGTAAAATAATTAAAGTAGCACGCTTACCCATGCTTTCTTGAATAATCTTTATTGTATCTTTTGGAATGACTGTTTATGATAGGCAGTAACATTTACGACACATTTGAAACTCTTTTCACAAACTCCTGAATGACTGCCACACCAATAACCACCCCGGTAATCACTACAGGCCTCCTGCACATGCATCAGAGATCTCACGTTTATACACTGGCCACACTTCAGTTGAAAGTAGCAAAGCATGTGGGATGAGGTGAGTTGTACCCCTAGGCAAGGAGAGATGGGAAGAGCCACAAAAGCGGTATGATAAAATGGGTTCAGGGTGCTGAGAAGCCCTGACAACCCCAAGCCATGAACACATGGTGGCACTGGAAATGTCATTCAGTCATGAAATCCTGGTTGGCTTTGTCAAGTTGGTAGTTTCTTCGAAGTTGAATCTGTCCACCGTATCAAATGGGGTAGAACACATTTTATTTTGATCTAATTTTGGAAGCAAGTCTAGGTACTGAGAAAAAAAAAAAAAAAAACAATCTGACAGTGTTAGAACTACTCTGTCCAATTTCAAAAAAAGTTAGGACAGTGGGGAACTTGGTGTTCAACTTCCTTAATTATACATGAGGATGGAGATGCCGCTGTTCTTCTCAGAAAGTATTCTCTCCTTGTCTGGAGTCTCACTCCAAAGACCTGGGTGAGACAAAATAGTCCCCAGTCAGTTTCTCCTGAGCACTAAAGAGAGACATTTGCCCTAACCGAAGACAAAAATCTGTGTGCCTTCTGTTAGCCTGGAAACATGTTGACTCAAGATGTTCTGCTTGCCCATCAGGTAAAACAGTGAACACTAAGCCTGGATTGCAGAAACATGTTAAAAGATAACGCAGGGCCCAGAGAGGAACAGTGTATGGCCAACGCATGCTCCAGGCCCCGGTGCCCACTCGCCGTCTGGTTGACTGAGTTGTGCCTAGGAATTGATTACTCCTGGATTTTCATACAGTTGCTCCTTCATTTCTTCTTTTGCACAAAGTTGGTAACAGCATCTTTTCTGAAATGAAGCTGTTCTAGGATGTACTTCAAAGTCTAGCTTGTGGGACAATGACATTGCTGTTCCTAAAACTTTAACATGAATCTACCAACCTGGCCATCATTAGCATGAATGAGGCACTATGTTTCTGTCCTCATGAACATTCATCTGGGACATGTTAATGTTATTTTTATTCAATAACAGATTAGGAGGCCAAGATTGGATACATGATTTTTATCAGAGTCACTCAGTTAATACATGGTAGATAAGAGTTTGAACCTGAGTTCTTTTATACTTAGTTTCATATGTCTACCAGATTTTCTAGCATCCAGCCAAAGCAAATTAATGGATACAGTGTCAGTGAACCTAAAGACTTGGGAACATCAGGAAGAAGCTGAAAACAGTAAGAAAACATTGACTAGCTTTATGGTGCTATTGACATCAACAATGAGACCACAAACAAATTTCACAGGTACAGAGCATGGGCTGCTCAGGGAAATCGTAAACTACTAGATAGGACAACAGGAAGAAAGTAGGAAGGTATGTGGATGTATCAAAGAAGAAACAAAACCTGTGTTCTTTTTAATTTGTATATTCATTGAAAATATAATTAGTCTTAGATAGAATTAACAGCCCTACACAAGATAATAGAATGTAAAATTGACTTACCTATCCAAACTCCAAAGCCAGGCAGGGGTAAGACAAGACATGTGACAGAATTGATTTCTGTTTTAGAATGAAGACTGACCTCCAGTGGCCTCTGGGAGTACTGCAGTTCTCCTGGAAAATGGAGATTTATCGTTCGATTATTAGTCTTTCATTGTCAATCCTCCAATTAATGTTGGGAAGTGATTCCTAGAGTCTGTTCATTGTGGTGTGAGTCCTAGAGATCACAGGTTGAATCTAGCAACCATCAGATGGTGCTGATAGTTGTGAATTGAGCGTATCCAGTCAATTAAATGTAAGAACCGTTCTTCTAAGAGTAGCTTCCAAGAGTATGCCAAATGCAGGCAACGGGGATAAAATTGTCACAGAAGCATTTTATTATACAAGTCCCTGAACTCAGCGTTCTCATGTTTTCCTTTGCAGGCCCCAGGAACATCACTAAATCTGGTAAGGTTATCTTTGGTAAGGTGTTATCTTTGGGCTGCTGAGCCAGAAGGCATGGTACAGTCTAGCACTGGTGTTCCTCGTGAGGTTGAATGGTGATAAGATCCCCACAAATGAAGACACCGGTGGTGATAAAAACTCTGTAGAAAGGGCCAAGTCTGCAGGATTTTAAGCCTCAGAGTGGTTCTCTGGATATCTACTGCTCTCTGACTCCTCGGGCCGTGCCAAGATCTGAGGCAAAACACTGTAACATGGCCGGAACTTTCTGTCTTGCCATTTTATAAGATAAAGCAAGCATCCTTTCCAGTTCCCCCACAAGATGATGAAAACTTTTTTCATTCTCTTACAGATTCCCCTGCAACAAGATCTTTTCATAAAATTGATTGCTTCTAGCCTTTATTTTTATGTTAAACTCCAGTGGATAATGTGAGAAGACTTTGAGGTACTATCCAAACATAAATGGATACAGTCTTTGAAATCTGTTAAATTTGAATAAAATTTTACGTATCAGACCATCAAAAATGGTTTTGTTCTTAATGTACTTGAATCAACCTAGGTGCAGAAAAAGCTGTAGAGGAAAAGTCAAGTTGATTATAATACATATGGTGGCAGACAGTGACATCTTGTGGATGAACTGACCATGAATTTAATAGAAGCATGTACTGGGTGTACCGCGTTAACTTTTAAGTTGCTTGTTTAACACTAAGACTATTGTGTGAGCATGAAGATGATACAGTATGTGAGGGTTATTTGCCAGAAGGTTGCAAAATTCTAACTCCCAATGGGACTGTGGTTTCCATTCATAAATGTGGGATTTTAGAGCTGCAAGTCACATTAACGAATTACTGTAACCCAATCACGTGGCACAAGAGGAACCTGAGTTAAGAGCTTACCTGGCATCACAGTGACTTCTCATTGTATCTGCTAACTTTGTCCGGAGACGGGATTATATCAGACTAAGAAAACGGCTTACATCAAAGCCGTCTGGATCCTCCAGGTTTGGAAAAGCCGTCCAATCCTTCTGGAGCGTCCTCCATCTTTCTCTGACACAGTGATGGCCTTTAACAAGTGACTTTTAGTTTTCTACAGAACAGGTCTCCTAGGGCCATGCCTTTAGTAAGTGCCCCAATGCTGTACCTGGATGGAGGAGAGTGTTCTAACTGTGCTGGCCGTGGCTTTTATTCAATTCATGTCAACACTAAGAGTAGGCATAGCACTCTTTCTACAGCCATCCTATTGATTGGCCACAGCTTTATTGAATTTGCCTCTTGCTCCATTGTCAGGCTTGGTTATTTCGGTTCACGCCTTCCCCATTCTATTACAGACTTTTAAAGACAAAAAAACCAACCAACCAACCAAACAAACAAACAAAAAAACAATGGCAGGACCTCTTCAGTCAGATTTAAACTGGCCATAGCGATCGGCCCAGATGCAGCAGCTTGTACACCTTAGGATATTTCGTGTATCCGTGGACACAAACCATCGATGTGTTTTAAATTTATGTGCTTAGCAGAAAAGGTTACGATGGCAACAGTTGGCATTTAGCCGGCTCTTCTGCTTCTGCTTCAGCCTGACGGTAAATGCAGGTGCCCTGATCTCTAAGCTCAGCTGTAACCTATTCTTTATGGATCTTATGTGCTATTTAAGCTGCTATTGGTTCTTACCTTAGTGCCGGCCATAATGCATTGTGATATCCATTCATTGAATACTGCTGCTCTCCACTTTTAATGCTGCTATTACGTGATCATAAATCCAGAATTATAGCTGGTTAATTCCAACACAGGACCTTACGCTCTAAAACACGGGTATCAGGCATCCCCTTCACCAATTCTTGCTCACTCAGCCTGATTCATTTGCCCCTCAGATACCCCGTTGACTTGTAGCACTGAGCTCTTTGACCTCAGGATCTTCACTCAGGGAGCATGGCTTTACACTACTCGGAGAAATGCAACGTGATTGGCTTTCATAGGGGTCTATTCATTGTCCTCTATCACTATAGCAAAAGGCTTCTCTCCTTTCTCTGATATTTCACTTCTGTAATCAATAAAATATACGGTTTTTTGTCTTCTGACGGATTCTGACAGACTCGTGGTGATGAGATTGATCATTTCAGAAAGCTTTCTGTTCTGATTCATTCGCTTCATTTTTCTTTAATGAAAGACATTTACATGGAGCATCTGCGCCCTCTACTGGCGTTACTTGTCGAATATCTCTACTTTTCAACTGCACAGAAAAAGGCAGGTGAGTACATGGTAGATAGGGTGATAACTTAAAGATAGAACAAGCAAAACCAATATCCTCTTTCACGGGGACAAATCAGGGAGGGTAGATGATTCCAGCACATGTTGATGCGAAGTAGAAAATTCTTGTACTGAGTCGGCGTATTGTAACGAGGTCAATTGTACTGTGCCTGCCTAGCTTGCAAAAAAAAAAAAAAAAACCAAAAAAACAAAAAACAAACAAACAAACAAACAAAAAACCTGGTTTTAATCCCCAGCAAGCACTGCATAAATCTCGGAATGGTAGGTAGCACATGGTTATAATTCAGCTCTTAGAAGAAAGAAGCAGGCTCATTATAAGAAACTCAAAGTCATCTTTGCCTTCATAGTGAGTTCAGTGGCATCTTTGGTTAGGTAAGAAACAGACGGAAGGAAGGAAAGAAGGAAGGAAGAGGGGAAAGAAGAAGAAGGAAAGAGAGAGGAGGGAGGGAGCTAGGGAGGGAAGGAGGAGAGAGAGAGAGAGAGAGAGAGCAAAGACACAGAGCAAATGGAGAAACGGATTTATTTCCTTAGATCACATGTTACCAGATGGGTTTTTTGCTTGTTTGTTTTGTTTGTTAATTTTCACATCCTGACCACAGTTTCCCCTCCCTCCTCTTCTCCCATCTGCATCGACTCCTCCTCTGTTTCAGAGAAGAAAAGCTCTCCCATGGATATCAATTAAACACAGCAGTAAGAGGCACCCCTCACTTTAAGACTAGACAAGGCAATCCAGTACAAGGAAAGGGGTTCCAAAGTTATCAAAAGAACCAGAGACAGCCCCTGCTCCCATTTTTAGGAGTGTAGGCTCACAACCAAAAACATACAAACGATGCAACACAATTTTAACCCTCGACAAAGACAGTCCATGGATTTGCTGACACACAGTAAATAACTCTCATGGATAATTTGTGTTTCTTTGATTAGAACTGCTTGGCTCTCCTAGTAAGCTGAGGTCTTATTTCAGATACATCTACTGAGACACACTAAAACTTAAAGGAAGAAAACAAAACAATGCTTAGAACATAGAAGTGCTTGACTTTGATAGAAACTGAGTGGGTAATTGGGCAAGATCCCATAGGGAGAAAGGGATTCTTAATAGGCAAAGAGTGATTTTAATGTAAGGGTGTACCTGTAAAACATGATGATAAGAGAATATAGCTTTAGATAGATGTCCATCTCTCGAACCGGGTGTTCCATAATTGAATGTTAAGTAATTCCATTCTCCTTACCACATCAGGTAGGCCTTTTATTTATTTGCCTGTAAAATTTCGGAAGCAACTCATCCTAGCAGGTGCGCGTGATCAGAGAGCAAGACTTCTTCAGCCTTAGTTACTTACTCCTGATAGTCGTTATTCAATCTGTCTATGCCTTGAAGTATTCAGTGAGATTTTATGGTTATCTGTAATGAGGAAATAATATGAGCAGAAGATCCATTACAGAACAGGACTCACTTGGTGTATGACTGGGGTGCATATACTAAGCAGCATGTAGTATTCAAATGGCAGGTAGCCTAACAGGCTCTTGTGCCATCACTACTGTCAGTGGGTGACTATAAATGCCATGCTCTGTCAGCATGGGCTTGGATAGCCATCCTAGCTCTACCTCCAGCATGCTCCACAGCTCAGCTATATAATTAAGTCATCCCCGTATACTTATGATATATGAATATGAATGTTAAGATTCACAGGGCATGAGGAAAGAAAGGGTGGTTATTTTCAGCAACTATAATTAATACCCAAAGCCTATATTCACATTTCAATCATGCCAGAGTTTTACTTAGCACAAGATCAAGAGCCACTTTTGGTACTTCCATGACATTTAAATGTTTACTTGAACAATAGTTGTGATTTCAAATTTAAAAAGAGATAAATTTCCCCATTTCCCCAAAGTTAAATTATTTCTGAAATATTGTTAAATTTACATCATACTGACTGCTAATTCCAAAGATCCTGGGACATCTATGAAAAAAAGCAAGTGGCTCCGTAGCTAACAGAGCCTCACCATCACAGTCACCAGGAGAAACCTTACCGATGTCTCCTTTTCCGTGACTGAGATGATTATGCAAATGACACTAACCTGCTTCAATAGAAATGTCATAAAAAGATCATCTAAACTATCAACTCACGGGTTGAAAGGATGGCTGAATGAATAAAGATATGTGTTATATATAATCCCAGAGGGCTTGAGTTTGATCCCTGGAACCCCCAGAAAGGTCAAAGGTGAGAACAAACTCAACAAAGGTCATTCTACAACCAAGTGTGGGTGTTATGATATGTGTAACCATTTCACACATGCACAGATACCAATACTATGTTGTTCTGAAAAATCACTTTGCAAATTCATATTGCATAATTTATATTAATCTTTTCCTACTTCCATATAACTATAATATTTTCAAAGGCTCTCCCATGAAGTATGATAAACTATCCACATAAATGAGCCTATGAATTTGGTTAGGAAAGTATTATCCAAATACCTCCATAAGTATCTGGGACTAGAACTGAGTATACTTCCAAGTCTATCCAATTTCCACCATGTAATAATGCTTTGCTTAAGAGACAGAAGGATATTTTAAACAGATAGAGAGCCCAGGATCCTTAAAACAAAGTGTTGGTTAGGCTAGGGGACTATCAGGAGTAGTCTATTGGCAAATCAATAGGTATAAAACCCAGTGAATCTCTTACTTAAACTGACTTTGCTACCAAAGTAAATACACAGCAAGGAAAGCTTCGTGGAATGAATGAGGAGGCCCAGAGCTGCCAAGAGGAGGAAATAGAGCAGGAATAACTGTTTTTATGTTGACTAGAAGTAGACTTGCTGAGACACCTTCCTGATTCTGTCCTGATGGGGATTTGCACGGGATTTGGGATTGACAAGCTGAGGGATGATTTTCGGTGCTTCTATTTCCATCAACAGATTATTTCTCAGTGTGCCAATATTTATTCGGCTGCTGGAGGAATTTCTTGTAACTGCTTGTCTCTGTTTGATTCTTATCAGGGAGGATTTGGACCAGTCTCATATGTGCAAGGCTCAGGGGAGTAACTTTCATCTTTCTGCTCTCAGACAAGCCATGACAGGGTGTTTCCTGGGCGGCTCATGGCATGGCCTTTTCTTCTTCCCACTGTCTCATTTGTGGCAGTTGAGATAGAACCTGCAAGGGAAATTCAAAAGATTATTGGGAGACATCAATGTTCTGTAATATTGAGGCATTTACTGTTCAAACCTCACAATCTTAGAGGAGGAGAATTGAAGTGTCATGCCGTTGACATGTTTAACCCATTTGAGGTCAGAGGAGATCATACTGAGAAATGGGCTATGGAACTTGCCTCAGACAATATTATAAAGAACTATGACTGAGGGATCCCTCGGTTAACGCAGAGGCAGGACTTAAATGACAGAAGGAGGACTTGGTTGCTCTTTGTAGACACATAACTGCTCAGTCCCCTGGTAGCTGTTCACATAAAGGATATGAAACTTCTCTTATTCCTCTTAGAGTTCACGAATGCCCACGACAGACTTGCTGTTTGCTGCTCAGTCTATGAGACGTATGTGCTCTCTGCTGTGCTAAGGAGGTCCCTGACGTCTGCTGTTTATTACATATATCAACCCCGAAGCTAAGTGTCAGCAGCCATAAACCATAATGGTGCTGCCGTTATAGACCAAAATACTTGTCCATCACAGTCCCGTATAATATTTAAGAATATAAAAACTAAGCAACTTCAAGTCTTTCAAGGCTTCTGTGATGATAAGAGGATAAGATAATTGATCAGGATTAAATGCCATCTGTATATGAAAGTCAGGGACACAGATTAAAATACATTATCTTTCGGAAACATTTCCATTCATTTAACAGCTAATCCTAGTTGCGTTAGACTGGATGCTCAGACACTGTCAGGAAATTGACCAAATTTCAGACTTTGTAGCTTAACCTGTGTACAGAGGGAGAAGCCAGTGAAAGGAAACACAAGCCTGTCTGACTGTAAAAACACGATTCCTTTGATTAGAATTGTGTTTTCCCTGTATTCAATGCTTCTTAATGGCAACTCTGCAGACAAAAATGAAAGAAACATTTGCATTTCCAAGCCTTAGGGGCTACCCACAAAGCAGCCTAAAGCCAGGGGTACAGACCCCTGCCCTGCCCTGTGGGTTTTAAAATAATAATAGTTCTTTTTGAATTGTTTCTAAGATTGGGAGCAAATGGTCCATTGGTGAGTTCATTATTGACCTCAAGATAGACACTGCCCACAAAATTATTCCATAAAAGGCAGCTCAGGCTGGTTTTGGGTATGTGTATTCAATGTGAGTGAAGTAAAAAAGAAAAATTATAGTGAACCAGAGCTAAAGTGGAAAGTTACTAATAATTTACTTTTGTAATAATGCTAATTATAAAATTGAAACATGAAAACACACATGCACAAACATGCACCTATGCGCTTATGCACATATGAAACTGATTCTTCTTTCCCAACATCAATGCACACCCCATGATTGCACAGATATATTTGCACACACACACACACGCACACAGGTATATGTGCTTGTCATATCTCATGTAGGATAAATTTCATATAAATATGTGCCCCTTTATGACAGTAGTTGAAGTCAATAGAGGAGGGTTACAAGTATGAAAAAGATAAGATTAAAATAAATATGGGAATATTAGTTTGTCATTAAATAACAACTGATCACTTAAACAAACATAAGTTTAATGAAAGCATATCAGGTTAACAATGTGGATCAAAGATACAATAATAAATTAACAAGCAATACATCTGCAATTAGGATGCTAGAAGGCTAATAACCAACAAGCCTTTGCTCCATTCAGATGCTTAACCACTTTTGCATGAAAGACTGCTTGTCTTGGGGCCAGTAGATAGCCCTGATTATGGATAAAGCTGTGAAGAATGTGGCTGACTCATGAGACAATCCTAGGCTTACAATACCTCTACCGAACAATGGAGGGTTTTCTTACTCAGCATAAACCAGGCAGGATGCCTCTAGACTTGACAACCCCTTGGTGTTGGTAATGGGCAGATGTGCTTTTGAGAACAGGTAGTATTAGAAGAGAAAGGGGAAAAAGAGATGTTCAGGCTGTGCCACATTCCTTTTTTCATACTCCCAGATGTGATTGAGGAATCCAGAGAAATTCACATGACTGGTGTCCTACCATGTTATCTAGAGACCAGGAAATGGAAACACACAAAATAGACAAGGGAATCCAAGCATCAAGGATCAGATGCATCTCTCAAAATGACAAGGGGGATCTCCTTCTCACTGCTGGAGAGAATAGAAGCTCACTACAGCATCATCTATTCAGATGAGAGGCAGAGAACTTTAGTTTCTCTTGGAACCCCAACATTTCTTCTCTAATTTTTGATACCTGAATTAGAGATGCTTTTGGAGAACCTTAATGTAGGGAAAAAAAATAATCAACACAAGCAGATTGGAAATAACAGTAAAGCTTAATAGGTGAGACAACCTTAGATCTCTCCTCTGTCTCTGTCTCTCTCTCTATGTGTATGTGTGTGTTTGTGTGTGTGCGTGTGTGTGTGTGTGTGTGTGTGTGTGTGTGTGCACATATGTGCATATGAATGTGGAGGTCAGAGGAAGAACTTCTCTGTCTACTGCATCTCTCTCTACCATATTATTTTGAAAAAAGTTTTATCATTGTTCCCAAAGCTCACTTGTCATAGTAGAGTTGCCTGTCAATGAGCTCTACATAACTCCCTCTTCCCATGCTTTCACTGCTGGAGTTACAAATGCACTCTCCTGCACCAGACTTTCATGTAGGGGTTGTAGAATCCAAGCCCAGATCCTTATGCTTGCGTGGTTACAAATCATATTTTTTCAGCTTATTACAAATGTGTTTTATTGTATAAAATTTTTCATAAATGTCTTAGTTAGGGTTTTAGTGCTGTGAACAGACAGACACCATGACCAAGGCAAGTCTTATAAAAAAACAACATTTAATTGGAGCTGCCTTACAGGTTCTGAGGTTCAGTCCATTATCATCAAGGTGGGAGCATGGCAGCATCCAGGCTGTCATGGCACAGGCAGAGCTGAGAGTTCTACGTCTTCATTCAAAAGCTGCTAGTGGAAGATTGATTTCCAGGCAACTAGGGTGAGAGAATTAAGCCAACACCCACAGTGAAACACCTACTCCAACCAGGTCACACCTCCAATTGGTGCCACTCCCTGGTCCAAGAATATACAAACCATCACAATGAATACCTTAAAAATCCATGAAATTGTATAATTATTCTATGTATTTGATGAGACTATCAACAACAAGTTAATATTTCAAAGAAATTTCAAACAATTAGCCTTTTCTGGCAATACCTAGCAGAAGCTGCATGAATCTAAAACAGATTGCCTAGTCAGGAAGTAAACATTTCTACAAAACCACATTTCAAATATAAATGGTGTTAATTGAATTAAGAAATGCAGTCATGCCAGGCGTGGTGGTGCACGCCTTTAATCCCAGTACTCGGGAGGCAGAGGCAGACGGATTTCTGAGTTCGAGGCCAGCCTGGTCTACAAAGTGAGTTCCAGGACAGCCAGGGCTATACAGAAAAACCCTGTCTCGTACCTCCCACCCCCTCACACACACAAATGCAGTCACTGTGAACCTATGAATCAATAATCTACTTACTATAGTAAATAAGGAAGGTAGATAAGAAATGAAAAATAAACCATAAACTTCATATCATCATTATATTCTGATTCATTTAATGTTGATAATAAGTTGAAAATGTTGATAATAAGTTGAAAATCATTCTTGAGGTTTGAAAACGTCTTGGATCAAATCTTCCCTTAATATTCCTGCTGGCACTCCTGGCAGAGTTTAAGCTGGTAACCATGAGCTTATCTCCATTGAAAGTAGCTTTCGGTTCCCTTTGACTCAAGCTTACAGACTTTGCGTGGGACTCTTTCAGAGGCACCGATGCAATCCTGCCAAAGATCTTTCTATAACTATCTTTCACTGACTTTTATAGAATAAAGAAAGTTATACAAGCAATATTGCAAGGAAATCAATGGATTATTTTTCCACCATTGTAAAGATCCTTTTCTATAGAAAACTTAATAATCAGCCTTTCTTTAGCCCTTTCTTACTTTCCATATGAGACTATGCACTTCACTTGATGGTCAAATCTGAGGTTAGTAGAGAAAGAAAGAAAGGACTGGCAATAACCTTGCTTCCCTCAAGTGCATCAAATTTTCTTTGTTCGAATCTAAGCTCTGTGCTGTCAAAAAATGAGGGAGTTATGGATTTTACCTTTCATCTATATAAATTGGTTACAATAGTTCTTTACTAGGAATAAATTTCCTTCCTCTTCTGAACCAATACACATCTATGTGTTTAACATGTCATTGACTCTAAATTCCATCTCTATATTTTATTTTATACAACATAGGCTATATTAATTCTTACCTTTAAAATGTTTTTTAATTGGTGTATAAAATAAAACAGAATAAAAGAGTAGCTAAGGGAAGAAGCTGAGTGAGTTTGATGGAATGAGACACGTAAGTGTTAGTTGGGGAGGGGAATAAATAACATGCAACCACATATATGTAAAAAAGTGCTTTGATGATGCCCATTTTATGCATGTTAACCTAAAGAAGGGACAAAATATAGAATTAGTGGGGAGTGTAGAGAGATAGCTAAGTGTGTAGGGGCACATGCTACACAAGCATCGGGTGCTGCACACCCACATAAGAAGCTAAGCATGGTCATGGAAACTTTTAACCCTGGTACTTATGCGGTCACAGAGTCAAACCAGGAAGATTCCTGATTGCTGCAAGACTAGATTCAGATTCAATGAGAGGCATTACTTCCAAGGAAAAAGATATGATACTACAGCAAGATGCAGGATATCGTCCTCTGGCCTTTACATCCACACAAGTATAAACACCTCATGAACATACACATATCAGAGAGAGAGAGAGAGAGAGAGAGACAGAGAGACACAGAGACACAGAGACACAGAGACACAGAGACACAGAGACACAGAGAGAGACAGAGACAGAGAGAGACAGAGAGAGACAGAGAGAGACAGAGAGAGAGAGACAGAGAGAGAGACAGAGAGAGAGACAGAGAGAGAGAGACAGACAGACAGACAGACAGATAGACAGAGACAGAGAGACAGACAGAGATAAAGACAGAGAGAGATAAAGGGAGAGGGAGAGAGGGGGGAGGGGAGAGAAAGGGAGAGGGAGAGAAAGGGAGAGGGAGAGAGAGAAATTGTTTTTGAAGACCCAAATTAAAGTAAAATTGCCTGTCTTAAAATGTGTACTTATGTCCAGACATGGTAGCACATGCCCTGAGCACAGCACTAGGGCAGCAGAGGAAGGAGTAGGTATGTGAGTTCAAGGCCAGCATGTTCTACATAGTGAGTTCCAGAACAACTAGAGATTTACAGAGAGACTCTGTCTTGAAAAACAAACAAACAAACAAACACCGATTGTTCCCTGAGTTGTGTCATACAATTTGAGTTGAACAGATAAATTCTTCTTATTTATTTATTTATTTATTTATTTATTTATTTATTTATTTAATGTATTCACTTTATATCTCAGTCACTGACCCTCTAGGTCACCCCCTTCCACAATTCTTCCTTCTATCTCCCTTCCCTTCTCCTCTGAGTAGATAGGGGTTCCTTAAGTATCTCCCCAACTCTGTCACATCCACTCTCTGAGAGGCTAAGCACATCCTCTCCCACTGAGGCCGGACAAGGCAGCACAGCTTACAGAACATACCCTACATTCAGGCAACAGCTTTTAGGATAGCTCCCACTACAGTTCAGGTAACAGCTTTTAGGATAGCTCCCACTACAGTTCAGGTAACAGCTTTTAGGATAGCTCCCANGATAGCTCCCACTACAGTTCAGGTAACAGCTTTTAGGATAGCTCCCACTACAGTTCAGGTAACAGCTTTTAGGATAGCTCCCACTACAGTTCAGGCAACAGCTTTTAGGATGGCTCCCGCTACAGTTCAGGCTCCACATGAAGGCCAAGCTGCACATCTGCTACATACATGCAGAGAGGCCTAGGTCCAGCCCATTTTTGTTGTTTGGTTGACGGTTTAGTCTCTGAGAGTTCCAAAGGTACAGGCGAGTTGACTGTTTGTCTTCCCGTTGACTTCCTGTCCCCTGTGTGCCCTACAATCCTCCCTCCTATTCTTTCATAAGAGTTCCCAAGCTCTGTCCAGTGTTTGGCTGTGGGTACCTGCATCTGTCTAAGCCAAATGCTGGGTAGAGCCTCTCAAAGGACAGCCATTCCAGACTCGCATCTGCAGGCATCACAGAGTACCATTAAAGTGTCAGGGATGGGTGCTTGCCCAGCCTCTCAGAAGCAACGGAAACATTCTTGTCACTGGAGTTTTTGAACCCAAATTTATCATATTGTACATTCTTCACTTAAATGAACTTTGGATTTGGGTTGTTTTTTTTTTTTTCCAATAAAAAACAGCATGTTGAATATGCAAAAAAATTACATAGACTTCCCACAGTAAGTAAGAATCAATAAGCTGGGAACGGGTACAAAGCCTTCCTTTGTTCTTGTTCACACACAAGCCCGTAGCCTTCCAAGTTAGTAAGTGGATGGCTCAGAGCCACATTTTATGTGTAGTATAGTAAACTTCTAAAAACACAGGAAGTCTACCAAAATTCCTTGATGTATAATTTTCTTAGTGACAGATGTGAGCCATTATTAAATTTCCATTAACTTAAATTGATTAGGTTAGATTAGAATTCACAAGCTACATTCTCCACGTCTGATGAGCATGCTGTCACAGACAGAAAGTCCAGTACTGTAATTTGTGAAGCGTTGAACTTCTAAAGGTCCATGTGTGTGAAAGGGCATTCACATTGTTCTGAGGAGCATAATGTTCTATCTTTCTAGGAGATAGAAATAAAGAATTCATTCACGGACTGATTGCACATGGAGCATGTAAACCAGCTTAGTTAGCATTCATAATCAGTGGCAGTGAGGGCAATTCCTGGCTCAGTTGACAGATGCCTTGTTCCACCCATGTGGCTTTCTTTTTAGAGTTCCAATGGGCATAATAAGTAAAACTATGGTAAGGCTCACCAACCCACCAACCATCCATTCTTTTGTGGCACTCCCTGTCTCTGTTTAACACACATTATTTAGGATGGAATATTATTTTTAATCTTCCGTTTGAATGGAATAGTTAGGATGTGGTTGTGAATTTCTAGTTGCATCTATTGAAGTATTGATTCTCACTTCATAAATGATGGAAACCTTACCTCCCATTCACTTGAGAAGCCACAGGCTTGAGTTCTTCTGATGTTCCGTATTCCTTTCCCAGTTATACATTTGGGTCAAGAAGAAAGAGACAGAGGTTGGTTTTGTGGGTTTGGTGGATACATCTTAGGGTAAGCTTTGTTTTGATCACTTTATCATTTCCAGTGACTTATTCTTGTACATTGCACAATCCCTTGATTATAGTTTTGGTACCTTGTTTTCAATTCAATGCAAGTACTATAGTCAATATTTTTCAAAATTCTGAACACCCTCAAATTTACTTTGCATGCTTATTTTGTAAAGTGACTCTGAACTTATGAATGAAAGAATAAGGAATATTGAACAACAACAATTACAGTGACTTTTATTATAGCAATGGGGCATGTGTTTAATCAATAATTTCCAGACCTGTAAATGGAAATTGCTGTGGATAGTTATTGGGGAAGGGTAGCAACCTTCTAGTACAACAGATGTTACATGCACAGATGTATAATCTATCCATAATACACATGTGATACAATTGACGTGCATCTATATGTGTACTAATATATGTCATATATTTGCATAATAAATACATTATAATAGGATACTACTATACTATGTGATATGTTACTGTGCTGCATACGAAGCATATTTTTTTATTCAAGTGCACTTGCATGGATAATGTATTATTTGAGTGGATTTAGATCCAGTTAAATAAGATAAGTTCAAATAGTTAGCTATATCTAAAACTATTTATAACTATGTATATCTAGCCTACATGCTGACTAAAATGTACATATGTTAGTTTATTATGCTAACTAAAGAACATAGAACCAACAGCATGCAGTTTTTAACATTGCAATGTCCTATATACATTCTCCAGAACAGGAGCCATGATCCCCTCAGAAAGTCAGAAGAGGCTTACAGAGACAACGGGCTGTATCCAGAGTACAAAACGTTAACTAATAAAGATTCTAAAATCACAAGCAAAGACTTTGAAAAACAATAAAATGTAAAACCTTAACCTACAGTATAAAATGATCACACTTAAGTCTGCCAATGTTTGAGCAAGAATAAATATGTATAGGAGAATAGACAACTTTCTTATGTACTAGAATAATTAACAGAATATTTATAGTTACCTTGTCCCTAAGTGAAGCACAACTCCTGTCTTTATTGTGCAATGTGCTTACAAAAGGTAGAGTGTGGAAAGAACAGGTGATGGGGAGTAAGTTATAGTTAAGCCTATTCATGTTGGATTACATTATTTTTATTGACATGTGATCTTCACTTATGAGTAGAGAATACCCTCTGTGATAATGCTCCACTAATCCACAAATACAATCTAATCAGAGATCTAATGATAATGAAGATTGTAATTGAAGTATAGTCTTTAATAGTATCTGGCCAATATTCTTCAGTTATTAAAGTTATCACGAACAAAAAGGGCTGAGGAAATAACTCATCCTACAGAAATTGAGATTTAGGACTTAATGGAATTTGTCATATTGATTGGCATTCTGACATAAAATAATGTTAGTAAGAAGATAGAAAATCTGAATGAAACAGTGGGTTTTATGTGAGACATTATTAAGGTATTAACTATCAAACATGTCATACTAATATCAAATGCTTATATTATTGATTCAAGATTCAAAATATAAAAGGTCATTTTACTATCTTCACAACTTTTCCAAAATCTAAAACTATGTTAAAGTAAATACTTATTTAAAATATATAGTTCATACATAGTGATCAACCAACAGTCAAATGAAGATATTTATTTCATATAAATAAGATCATAAAAAATAAAATAGTAACAGATAAAAAAATATGTGTTGATATGTGCATTGAAATTTAGGGTCCCCAAGAGGTAGTAAAGAAGATTAAAGTAAATGAATAAATATTTCTTTCATGTCTGTGGATTTATTATAATGTTGATTCTTCCTGTAGTAACTTTTATTGTTTTAACACAATCTCCATTAAAATCCCACCAGGATGTTTTATAAGAATGACAACTAATCCAGGATGCATATGAATAGGCAAACGTACATAAAATCTTAATCTAATTTAAAGTTGAAGGGTATAGTTGAAGAGCAAATATTAATGCAATTTCAAAACTACCAAAATCAAGACACCATTGTATTGATCCAAGAACACAAGATACACAAACAATACAGATAATCACTGACCTACTAATGGTGGCAGCACAAGCAGGGTAGAAATATTGGAACAGATGGTTGAATTATGTCCTGGCATATGTTTTCATCATACTATCCAAAATGACATATAATGAAAACATACGACTGATAATTTATAGAATTCCCCATTTAAGATGCTTGAAATGTGTTTAGTCAGGGACAGCTAAAGCTGAATAGTCTAAGTACACAGGTAAGTGGGGTGTGTGGTTGTAGTGTCCTGCTATAGTAGGCTATTGGGGATGAAAAGAAATGAATATACAGACTACTCAATCATGCTACAATGTGAATGAGATATAAAGGTTCTATACTGAGTTAAAGAAGCAAAGAATGATCATATTTGTGTGAAAAATGTATAAAAGGGGCAATTTTCTAGCAGTGGTTTCCTAGGACTAGATACTGGTATCAGCTGCAAAAAGACTCACATGAATTTTAGAGTGATAAAATTATTATGAAGTTGGATCCAAGTGATATTATCACAACTTTGCATATCTATTAAAACTTTCAAATACTGAAGTACAATTGATTTTTTGGTTTGATTTGATTTATTTTTAGTCTCAACTCTTCTGCCTTGCAATGTTATAAAGTTTATGTCCTGGCTAAGAATTTTAGTTAAGGAAAGTGAAGATTACCATAGATTAGTAACAGATTTTGTCAAATAACTTGGTCTAATGAAGATAAGACAAAGTAAAAATGTAGCTTGATGACAACATTAATGAAGGAATTTGGCCTACAGAAGAAACACAGAAAATTTCCATATTAAACGGGAAAATATGAAAGAGAACAAAATTCTTATGAGTACACTATATGTTCAGATTTCTCTGATTGGTGTGTGGTGGACAGATGAAAAGGAATTGGAAGTCTTACAAATCCCCTGGAAGGATACAGGCCTTAAGATGTTGGACTGTAAACAGTGGCCTCATGAGTCTGCATCAAAAAAAGCATCCTGGTTAGATTTTATGGCACATGAAAGAAGACTTCTCGCTGGATTGTAAACTCAGAATATATAACTTGGGAAACGTGAGTACGCTGTGCTAGATTCAGTGAAGAATAAATGAGAAAAAATTCATGGGGAAAGTAGACAAACTTTATGAGGAAAAATACACTATTTCTGAAATGTTTATAGATCCTCTTAGTAAAATTCTTGACCAATAACTTATCTTAAATCAATAATGTACCTATTTTTCTTCCTTCCCCTGGTAGGAGTGATGCTTTTCCCAATAAGAACAAAACTTTAGGATTGAGATGACTCAGAAGGTAGAGTGTTTGCTTTACAAGTGAGGAGATATGTGTTCAAATTTCTATAAATTAAATAAACTTAGGCATAGTAGCACAGATATGTCATCTGAGTACTCCTACAGAAACATAAAAGGTGGAGATAGGGGAATCTCCATGAATATGAGGGCCAGTTAGGCTAGACTTGTCTTTGGCAAAAATCAACAAAGATACCCTTGCTTAGACAAAGTGCAAGACAAAGACAGTACTTGAGTCCTTTGATAATCTCACATGTGATGATACACACATACCTGCAATGACACATACAAGTATACCCAAATATCCCCACACATATGTTTTACACACACACGCACATGCACACAGTGCATGTGTGCACAAACATATGAACTCTTGCACACACATACACACAAACACACACACACACACACACACACACACCACGTTTCCATAATTTTCAGCTTCTTTCACATTAAATATGTTCAGACTGCAGCCATTTGAACAAATGTTCCCTTTTTTAAAAAGATATAATTTTAACTCTAAGCTTCACCCGTACTGACTAGCCTGCATAGTCCTGGGAGGTACTCTGCATGCTACCAGAGGAGAAAGGTAATCATCAATATCTCCCAGCTATAATTCCTGTGCCCTAAAGCCATGACCTGCCTTTATTGTGCAATAGTGGCACAAATGTCATGTGAGTAACCAACCACTTCCTGATTGGATTTGAGGCTCACTGTACAAAGAAACCCATGCCTGGCACTGTTCATGTGGCCAAGAACCTGACACTAGATAGTTCATGGGATTGGGTTAAAAAGTAAGAATATTATTATGTTAAGGGAACATGACAAAATGACTTCTAATGATACATTGATACAACAAAATAATAAAAAAGGTATAATCTCTCCATGAATAGTTAGAGAGTTAGAGCAGTATTTTCCAGGGTATGTACATACCTCAATTACTTCTTTGTTATGATATATAGAGAGATATGATGACCTTGTAAGAAAATCCTTCCACAAGGAATGAAAACATGCCTGTTGTTCATTAGGTAGCAGTGTGCTTACTAAGCAGCATTTAGAGTTTCTTAGTGTCATCCAAGTTTCAAAATTGTATTATTTTTCATCATTTCTCAGAAGATGCTGCAACTGGGGATTGTTTTCTTTCCTCTCATCCACTATCTTCTTGTTCCTTAAGAGGACATGCTGTATCCAATCCATGTCGAGCTTCTGACATGAGGCAATCCTGCAACATGGAAACAATCAGTTACTCATTTAGATGGTTTCTAAATCAAGTTCTCCCTTGCCTCAGAGGACATATTATTTAAATTACTTGCATAACAAACCCAAGTACAAATGAAAAATAACTGCGCCCTAGCCCAGTGAAGCAAGAGAGGACATTCTGTTTTCTGCTGTGAACCAAAGTGATCTGAAAGCACAAGCCTGTTGAGAGTGGATTCTCACAAAAAGAGAAACCAAGTATAAATACATATTTGTTATCCTGGTTCATGTTGCAAATGCGTGGTTTCAAGCTGCTGACACATAGTGGCCGTCCTTAAGTGGAAAACAAGACAAATATTCAATAATGAAGTTTTATGAGGGATATAGACTTGCAGGTTTATATCTACAGTGTTATTACCACTCTTGTAATATTATAAAATGAACAGAACAACTCCATGTTAGAGTTGCATCCACAATGATGAAACATTGCTGATACTGTGTGTCCTAGTCACTGTTCTCTTGCTGTGAAGAAATACCAGGACCAAGGTCGCCTTTTAAAAATGTTTATTTTCAGAAGAAAACCAAGAAGGATGACCACTGGGTGGATACTTCATTCCTCCTTAGAATAAGGAACAAAATACTCATGAAAGGATATAGGTACAGAGACAAA
>NC_034605.1:5861251-5863093 GCF_900095145.1 Mus pahari | reverse complement strand
CGGGACAGCATTTGAAATGTAAATAAAGAAAATAATAATAAATAAAAATATAAATAAATAAAAAACACACAGAGACACACACACCAACAGAGAAACAGAGAAAGCTATTGTACCGGGCATGAACATTTTTAAATTTATTAATTATTTTATTTTTCTTCATTCAAATGCTGCCCCTTCCTTCTGGTTCCCCCTTTGCAGAGTTCTCCTGCCCCCTTTGCCTCTGAGAGGGTGCCCTCTATTGTCACCCCACCTTGGGGCATCCAGTCTCTACAGGATTATGTGCATTCTCTACCACTGAGGATGGACAAGGGAGCTCTCTGCTACATATGTGCCAGGGGTCTCAGACCAGCCTGTGTATGCTCTTTGGTTGGTGTTGATACTATTTGTGTTCCTGTGGGGTTGAATTCCCCTTCAGAATTTTTGAAATCTCAAAGCCTATCCCTGTCTCAATAAGTGATTGTTGTCGTGTTGCAGGACTGCTCCAATGTCAGAAGCTGGGCATTCCTGCCTCTGGGGGCTATTCTCATTAAAGCCTAACACTTTGATACCCGGAAGGCCAATGCTTGAATCTCTCACTAAGAAGTCTTTTTAAGTCTTAACTGGAATGTACTCTTGTATATGAATAAATTGAATATTATTTCAAAATAATTTAAAATTTTTAATCGTGTGTGTGTGTGTGTGTGTGTGTGTGTGTGTGTGTGTGTGTGTGTGTAAGCACGTGGGACTACAGCAACCTCTGTGTTCATGAGAAGGCATCAGAAGCCCTGGGGCTGGAGTTATAGGTGGTTGTGAGTCACCTGACATGAATGTTGGGAGCTGAACTCAGATCCTCTTCTGAGAACATGCACTCAAACCTGCTGAGCCCTCTGAAGTCCTGCTAATGTTCTCTTATCCCTCATCTGTTTTATCTACTTTGTGAGACCCTACATGGCCAAGCTTTTCTTGGACCATTGAGCATCCCTCAGCTGTTTTAACTACTTTGTGAGACCCTACATGTCCAAGCTTTTCTTGGACCAGTGAGCTCATGATTTCTTGTGTGTTGATAATTCAGCAGATGTCACCATGCCCAACATCTTTTCATTGTAGAAGTTTTACCTGACAACTTGAAAATTACATAGATTTACCCAAATAAAATGAAATCAAAACAATGGCATTTTACCCTTTGAAAACCCATGTAACTCACTTCTGCTTTGAATGACTTAGATATTCACAGTCCTACAAAGAAAATGGAAAAAAAGTAGTTTTTGGATATTAGTGATAAAACTCATGTGATAAATTTAATTTTTAAAACCCAATACTTTTCAAGTCCTTCTTTCAGCATTTTCCATGGTATCCTTTACCCTGGAAGGCATGGGAAGATCAATAACCCTTAAAAATAATTGGAAGGTATTTTAAGTCTTTCTTCTTTATAATGAGCAAGAAATAATAAAATTATCAGACCCAAGATTCGACAAACATCTTTTAAAATTATCTTATTATTGCAAACCTAGGTTACATGTGCCTTATTGTTTTGTTTTGTTTTGTTTTGTTTCAGAATTACTATATAGGATTGCCTGTCACGTTTTGTTTTGTTTGCTTACTTTTGTTGTATGCAAATGCTTAGAACAAAATTCAGTGAAAGGAGTAATTTTGCATGCTTGTTGATTATTGCAGTAGAATTGGAAGGTTTGCAGCACCTAAGGACTAAGAGATGCTGAATATAAGGACTAGGAGATACTGAATATAAGGACTAAGAGATGCTGAATATAAGGACTAGGAGATGCTGAATATAAGGACTAGGAGATGCTGAATATAAGAACTAGGAGATACTGAATATAAGGACTAGGAGATGCTGAATATAAG
>NC_034605.1:5854289-5861240 GCF_900095145.1 Mus pahari | reverse complement strand
GACTAGGAGATGCTGAATATAAGGACTAGGAGATGCTGAATATAAGGACTAGGAGATACTGAACATAAGGACTAGGAGATGCTGAAAATAAGTATTGAATTACTGTTTCTGCAAAGAAAAGAATACCACAGTTTCAAAGCAAAGATCTTTTTTTAATTTATTTTATTAGATATTTTCTTCATTTACATTTCAAATGCTATCCCAAAAGTCCCCTATACCCTCCCCTCTCCCTGCTCCCACTCACTCCCACTTCTTAGCCCTGGCATTCCCCTGTACTGGGGCATATAAAGTTTGCAAGACCAATGGGCCTCTCTTCCCAATGATGGCCGACTAGGCCATCTTCTGCTACATATACAACTGGGGGTGCTGATTAGTTCATATTGTTGTCAAAGCAAAAATCTTAAAGTTGGTGACATGTCACTGTCTGGACAGCACTTTCTGGCCTGGAAATGGCTCTGCAGGATAGACAGACCTAATACTCTCACAATAATACCCACCTGCCTCTGCTTCCTGGGCACTGGGGTCAAAGGCTGAGTCAGCACATCTGTCGACTTTCATAGATTCTGGTTTGATTTTTACCATCCTTTGGCTTAGAAAAGTTTAACATATTTATTAACATTTCAAAGAACTCTAGCAGAAAGTTTACTACTAAACTGTGAAAGCAACATCAAAATTAAAAGAATATTTTATAGTATAATAATGATTAAGAATCTACTTTTAAAGCCTTTACAGTTACTAGCAAATGTTTGGAAGGCAGTTAGGGACATGGCTTAGCAATGAAAACATTTCCTGAGCAAGCATGTGAACCTGAAGTCAAAGCCCTAGAGATCAACCGGTGTGACAGAACCACTTCAGGGATGAATGGTCCATTCACAGGGGTCACATATTAGATATCCTGCATATCAGATATTTCCCTTATGATTCATAACAGTAGCAAAATTGCTGTTATCAAGTAACACTGAAATAATTTTATATTTAGGGACTGCCATAAAATGAAGAATTGTATTAAAGGGTCGCAGCATTAGGAAGTCTGAGAACCACTGCCCTAGAACCACATAAAAAGCCTAATTGTACTGCATAAGAATTTAAAATATTAAATTAGCAGTGTTTGGAACATAATAGAAATAGTCAACTGACACAAAAAATTTTAAAAGATGTCATGTTCTTATTTTCTTTTAGTGCTTAAGCTGTCACATGAGAGTTTAGCCACATATAATATGATATTTTCTAAGCATCATTATAAAATAATGAGCAAATAAAATTGAACAACTCAGGATATTGAACTGTTTTTTTCACTCCAATTCCTACTAATCGTGTTTCAGTTTCATAAATAAGACTCTGCTTATAGATAATTTATTTCTTCATTGAAAGTAATCCTATCGGAATAACTTAGCCGATCTCACAAAGGCAAATAAATCATGGCATTTAAAAACTCCTTTTACTGGTTTTTGGTTCATCATTCCTGCACACCAGCTCTTCTCTGTGATACTTCATTTTGTTACAAGTAATAATAGGGTGGTTTTTTTACATGATTGGTTTTTGAATTTTAAGTTTATACTTTTAAATTTTACATACTGTGTATATTGTTTGTTGATTGTAGTTCCTCTTATACCACAACAACTTCCTCTTTATGTCCTTCCCCTTTTTGTTCCTCCTAGTCAGTGTCTTTTCTGTTTTCTTGAGATATGTATGCTATATACATAGCATATATATATATATATATATATATATATATATATATACATGTATATATATTATATGCGATATGTGTGTGTGATTTTAAATAAACTATAAAATCTTGGACCCATAAGTTAGACAAAATATATATTTGTCTTTGTGAGGCTGGCTTAATTCACTCACTATGGCTATCTCTAGTTATAGTTGCATTCAATCTCTTGCAAATATGTCTCTAATTCCTTTATACTGAAAAATTAAGGCATTGTATATACCTATCACCATTTGTTTATCCATTTCTCATCTATGGGATACATTTATTAGTTCTGAGTTAGCTATTTTCAATAGTGTTTCAATAAACATTGATTAATGAGTTCCTCTATCAGAGGCTAACCTGGCCTCCTATAGATTTTTGGTAATTTTTCTTTCATTAAAGGTTTATTAGTCATATGATTTTGAATCCTTATAAATTCTGTGATTCATTTATCTACATAAATAATGACAGAATTATAAAATCTAATACCAATAATTCTTCTGAATATAAATATCACTTATGAACAACATCAGACATTTATCAGCTACTGTAATTTTGATACAAGTTTGAATTTTTACTTTGCTTTATTTTCCTTCAGTTAAAAACTCATATATTATAAATTTAGAAAGGGGCTTTACATGCTTTAATATTTGACATTTAATTAGAAATAATCAATAGTATTTATATGTCTTATATTATAGACCTTAATTGGCTGAGTTAATTATAAGAATATTTGAACCCATTTTGAATGGTTTGAAGAGCTATTACATATCTGTATAGGTTGGCTATATTTATAACTCTTATATTTTATGGCTGCCCAACACATGGCAAATTTTTAACATGTCTTTCTCTGTAGAGCCAGTTATTCAACGTTTAACTAGATTTTAAGATTGCACAGATGTATTGGGTGTCACGATGGCATTTTCTCATACTTTTTGTTCTCACTAATCTATCTTTGCAACTACTTTCTTTGATTTATATGGCCCAGTTGCTTGTCTCCTTTCACAGTTTAAACCTTCTACTTACATGCATTTTGTTAACCTTCCCAGCTTAAGCTCTCTTTCCCTATCATGGCTGCCTTTCTTTTATCAACACATGTGTATATGCACTCACTCATACACAGAGCTACATACACATATTAACACTCTGGTTCTACATATGAGGAAGCAACATGGTATTTCTCTGAGTCAGGCTTGTAGCACTAAACATAACTATTTCCAATAACATTAATTTTCCTGAACATCCATGATTTTCAGTTTTGTTGAAGGCTCAATAAAATTCAGTTGTGTAAAAAAGCAGCACGTTTCCATTATTGATGCATCTCTTGATAGATAAAAGGCTGGTCTTATTTTGTGGATATTATAAGGTGATAAATATGCATGTCTAAATCCTCCTGTTGTGTTGAACTTTAAGCTCTTTTGTTATGTACCTACAGTTGATTGACCGGGTTACATGCCAGTTCTATTTTTAGTTTTGTCAGAAACCTCCACATAGTTTCCACAGTGACTATACCAGTTTTCAGTGCCCCCATTGTGAGTGGGAGATTTCATTCTAAACACCAATCAAACCCAATCAAAAGTTATTTGCTTTGTTGATGTCAGCCATCCTAAGACAGAACCTGAGAGTTAGTTTGATTCATAGTTACTCTATGGTTAAGTATGCTAAACACTTTTGCAAATAATTTTTCAACGTATGTATTTCTTGCTTTAGGAACTGACTATTGAGTTCATTAGCCCATTTACTGATTGAAGACTTGGGCTTTGCGGTGCTTAGTTCTTACAGTTCTTTCCATAATCTTACTCAAACCATCCATTCAATATATAATTATTAAATTATTTTCATCTATTCTGCAGACTGACTATGCAACTGGTAGTAATAGTTTGTTTTGCTTTGAAGAGATTTGAATTTCACAAGTTGCATTAATCAATTCTTGGCATCATTTCTTGTGCTGTTGAAGTCCTTTTTAGAAGTTCCTTGCTTGGGCCTTGAAGTGATCTGTGCTTTTCTGAAGTAGTTTCAGTGCCTCACGTCTTATTTTTAAGTTCTTTACTCCATTTTGAATATATTTTGTTCATGGTAAGATTCATGGATGTAGTTCTGTTCTTCCACACGTGAACATCAACCTATTATGAAGAGGCTGACATTTCTCCAATGGATGTCTCAGATACTAACTTTTATCCTTAGGTGTCTGCATGAACTTTAGGTTCTCGGTTCTGTGTCATTGGTTTGCATACCTGCTCTTCTGCCAGTTCTTCCCTCTATTATGTCTTTGTCACTGTTTTTTCTGGAGATTAATTTGAGCTTTGTTATTGGGATATATCTCAAGGAGTGCTCTTTCTAATTAGGATCGCTTTGCCTATCCAAAATACTTTGTTCTTTGTATGAATTTTAGGATTTTTTTTTTACTATAAATGTGAATAATGGAGATTAATATTGAATCTATAAACCCTTTTGTATAATTTTAATAAATACTAGTTCTCCAAATCTATGAGTGTTGGAATCTGTTCCATCATCTTCTAGAATCTTTGTCAATTTTTTTTTTATTATCTTAAAGGTCTTTAACTTCCAAGTTTGGAGTTTTTTTCTTAGGTTGGTCTTTGTTTGCTTGTTTCTGTTTTTTTTTTTTTAATAATATTTTTTCTATATTTACATTTCAAACATTATCCCCTTTCCTAGTTTCACCTCCAAAAATCCCCTATCCCCTCCCACTTTGCCTGTTCCCCAACCCACCCATTCCCATTCCTGGCCATGGTATTCCCTTAAACTGGAGCATTGAACCTTCATAGGACCTAGGGCCTCTTCTCCCACTGATAACTGAGTAGGCCATTCTCTGCTACATATGCAGCTAGGGCCACCAGTCCCACCATATGTTTTCTTTGATTGGTGGTGTAGTCCCAAGGAGCTCTGGGGCTACTGCTTAGTTCATATTGATGTTCCTCCTATAGGTCTGCAAACCCTTCAGCTTCTTTGGAACTTTCTCTCGCTTCTTCGTTGGGGACCCTGTGCTCTGTCCAATGGATGATTGTGAGCATCCACTTCTGTATTAGCCAGGCACTGGCAGAGCCTCTCAGGAGACAGCTATATCGGGCTCCTATCAGCAAGCTTTTGTTGGCATCTGCAAAAATGTCTGGGTTTGGTGGTTGTTGATGGGATGGATCCCCAATTGGGTGGTCCTTCCTTTAGGCTCTGCTGCTTTGTCTCTGTAACTCATTCCATGGGTATTTTGTTTCACCTTATAAGAAGGATTCTGAGCTTCTGGGCTAAGATCCACTTATCAGTGAGTACATTTCATGTATGTTCTTTTGTGATTGGGTTATCTCACTTAGGATGATATCTACCAGATCCATCCATTAGTCTAAGAATTTCATAAATTCATTGCTTTTAATAGCTGCATAGTAGTCCATTGTGTAAATGTACCACATTTTCTGTATCCATTCCTCTATTGAGGGACATCTGGGTTCTTTCCAGCTTCTTGCTATTATAAGTAAGGCTGCTATGAACATAGTGGAACATGTGTCCTTATTATTATAAGTTGGAGAACCTTCTGGTTATATACCCAGGAGTGGTATTGATGGATCGTCCTATAGAACTATGTCCAATTTTCCGAGGAACCACCAAACTGATTTCGAGAGTGGTTGTACCAGCTTGCAGTCCTACCAGCAATGGAGGAGTGTTTATCTTTCGCCACATCCTCACCAGCATCTGCTGTCCCCTAAGTTTTTGATCTTAGCCATTCTGACTGGTATGAGGTGGAATCTCAGGGTTGTTTTGATTTGCCTTTCCCTGATGATTAAGGATGTTGAACATGTTTTAGGTGCTTCTCAACCATTTGGTATTCCTCAGTTGAGAATTCCTTGTTTAGCTCTGTACCCCATTTTTTAATAGGGTTATTTGGTTTTCTGGAGTTCAACTTCTTGAGTTCTTTATATGTATTAGATATAAGCCCCCTATTGGATTCAGGATTGGTAAAGATATTTTTCCAATCTGTTGGTTGCTGTTTTTTCTTATTGACAGTGTCCTTTGCCTTACAGAAGTTTTGCAATTTTATGAGGTACCATTTGTCTATTCTTGATCTTACAGCACAAGCCATTGCTGTTCTTTCAGGAATCTTTCCCCTGTGTCAATATTTTCGAGGCTCTTTTCTACCTTCTCCTCTATAAGTTTCAGTGTCTCTGATTCTATATGGAGTTCCTTGATCAATTTAGACCTGAGCTTTGTACAAGGAGATAAGAATGGATCAATTCACATTCTTCTACATGCTAACTGCCAGGTGAGCCAGCACCATTTGTTGAAGATGCTGTCTTATTTCCACTGAGATCCTCTTCAATTTTTTTCCTCAGAGACTTGAAGTTCTTATCATAAAGATCTTTCACTCCCTTAGTTAGAGTCACACCAAGGTATTTTATCTTATTTGTGACTATTTTGAAGGGTGTTGTTTCCTTAATTTCTTTCTCAGCCTGTTTATCCTTTGTGTAGGAAAAGACCACTTACTTGTTTGAGTTAATTTTATATCCAGCTGCTTCACTGAAGTTATTTATCAGGTTTAGGAGTTCTCTGGTGGAATATTTGGGTCACTTATATATACTATCACATCATCTGCAAATGCTACATCCACTCCAGTAGTGACCTGTGTGACAGGCCAAAAGCCTGGATGCAGTCCCGAAATGAAAAGTTCACGGAAACTTAGTCCCTGGAACCGTGGCATCCTGTATAACGAATGCTTCAAATCTGTCCTTGTTTTAGTCAGTAAACCGATCACTGTGCTGTCCCTCAATATTGCTTTATTGTAAATGCCTGTAAGGATTGATTTTGACATATAGCTAAGTTAAATTCTTCACAAGTCCCAGGCAGTCCTTGAGCTGACTCTGGGCATGGATAGCTGAGTCACTGCCCTACACAGGAATTTACAATTATCTAGGAAGAAGGAAGGTTGTGGTCCAGGGAGGAACTAGAATAGATACTTCGAACTATAGATAGCTGAGTTACACCCATACACAGGAATTTACAATGGCCTAGGGGGAAGGTGGACTATACATTAGACTAGAAATGGAACTATGGCAAGGGCATGAAGCTCTTGCCCCTGATTTCTAAGATTAAGCTGACCTTAGGTGGGGGTGCTTTTGATCCCAATTGTTAGTATTGATTTCTACCCCAGTTGACTCCTGTTAGCTTTTTGTATGCATTCCTCTGTTCTGTAAAAAAGTCACTTATAAGACTGGTGCTCACTTTGACAATATTACATT
>NC_034605.1:5851347-5854004 GCF_900095145.1 Mus pahari | reverse complement strand
AGGTATGGGCCTTGAATTCCTGATCTTTCCAAGACTATTATCATGAAGGGGTGTTGGATTTTGTCGAATACTTTCTCAGAATCTAATGAGATGATCATGTGGTTTTTTTTTTTTTTTTGAGTTTGTTTATATAGTGGATTATGTTGATAGATTTCCATATATTGAATTACCCCTGCATCCCTGGGATGAAGCCTACTTGATCATGATGGATGGTTGTTTTGATATGTTCTTGGATTCCGTTTGTGAGAATTTTGTTGAGTATTTTTGCATAAATATTCATAAGGGAAATTGATCTGAAGTTCATTCTTTGTTGGGTTCTTGTGTGATTTAGGTTTCAGAGTAATTGTGGCTTCATAGAATGAATTGGGTAGAGTATTTTGTGGAATAGTTGGAGGAGAACTGGAATTAGGTCTTCTTTGAAGGTCTGATAGAACGCTGCCCTAAACCCATCTGGTCCTGGGTTTTTTTTGGTGGTGAGACTATTAATGACTGCTTTTATTTCCTTAGGGGATATGGGAATGTTTAGATAGTTAATCTGATCCTGATTTAACTTTGGTACCTGGTATTTGTCTAGAGAATTGTCTATTTCATCCAGGTTTTCCAGTTGTCTTGAGTATAGGCTTTTGTAGTAGGATCTGATGGTGTTTTGGATTTCCTTAGATTCTGTTGTTATGTCTCCCTTTTCATTTCTGATTTTGTTAATTAGAATACTCTCCCTCTGCCCTCTAGTTAATCTGGCTAAGGGTTTATCTGCCTTGCTGATTTTCTCAAAGAACCGGCTCCTGGTTTGGTTGATTCTTTGTTTAATTCTTTTTGTTTCCACTTGGTTGATTTCAGCCCTGAGTTTGATTATTTCCTGCTCTCTACTACTCTTGGGTGAATTTGCTTCCTTTTGTTCTAGAGCTTTTAGGTGTGCTGTCAGGTTGCTAGTCTATGCCCTCTCCAGTTTCTTTTTTGAGGCACTCAGAGGTATGAATTTTCCTCTTAGGACTGCTTTCATTATGTTCTATAAATTTGGGTATGTTGTGGCTTCATTTTCATTAAACTCTAAAAAGTCTTTAATATCTTTCTTTATTTCTTCCTTGACCAAGGTATCATTGAGTAGAGTGTTCTTCAGATTCCACGCGAATGTTGACTTTCTACTATTTATGTTGTTATTGAAGATCAGCCTTAGTCCATGATGATCTGATAGGATGCATAGGATAGTTTCAATATTTTTGTATCTGTTGAGGCCTCTTCTGTTACCAATTATATGGTCAATTTTGGTGAAAGTACCATGAGGTGCTGAAAAGAAGGCATATCCTTTTGTTTTAGGATGAAATGTTCAATAGATATCTGTTAAAAACATTTGTTTAATAGCTTCTGTTAGTTTCACTGTGTCTCTGTTTAGTTTCTGTTTCCAGTACCTGTCCATTGATGAGAGTAGGCTGTTGAATCTCCCACTATTATTGTATGAGGTGCAACATGTGCTTTGGGTTTTAGCAAAGTTTCTTTAATGAATGTGGATGTCCTTGCATTTGAAGCATAGATTGAGAGTTCATCTTGGTAGATTTTACCTTTGATGAGTAACAAGTGCCATCCTTATCTTTTTTGGTAACTTTTATTCGATAGTAGAATGGCTACTCCAGCTTGTTTCTTGGGACCATTTGCTTGGAAAATTGTTTTCAAGCCTTTTACTCTAAGGTAGTGTCTGTCTTTGTCCCTGAGGTGGGTTTCGTGTATGTGTCCTGTTTACGTAATCAGTCTGTCAGTGTATGTCTTTTTATTGGGGAATTGAGTCCATTGATATTAAGAGATATTAAGGAAAAGTCGTTGTTGCTTCCTGTTAGTTTTGTTGTTAGAGTTGGAATTCTGTTTATGTGGCTATCTTCTTTAGGTTTGTTGAAAGATTACTTTCTTGCTTTTTCTAGAGTTTAGTTTCCCCTCTTTGTGTTGGAGATTTTCCCTTTATTATCCTTTGAAGGGCTGGGTTTGTGGAAAGATATTTTTAAAATTTGGTTTTGTCATGGAATACCTTGGTTTCTCCATCTATGGTAATTGAGAGTTTTGCTGGGTATAGTAGCCTAGGCTGGCATTTGTTTTCTCTTATGGTTTGTATAACTTCTGCTCAGGATCTTCTAGCTTTAATAGTCTCTGGGGAAAAGTCAGGTCTAATTCTGATAGGTCTGCCTTTATATGTTATTTGACCATTGTCCCTTACTGCTTTTAATATTCTTTCGTTATTTTGTGTGTTTGATGTTTTGATTATTTTTTGTCGGGAGGAATTTCATTTCTATTCCAAACTATATGGAGTTCTGTAGGCTTCTTGTATGTTCATGGGCATCTCTTTCTTTAGGTTGGGGAAGTTTTCTTCTATAACTTTGTTGAAGATATTTACTGGCCCTTTAAGTTTGAAATCTTCCTTTTTGTCTATACCTATTATCCTTAGGTTTGGTCTTCTCATTGTGTCCTGGATTTCCTGGATATTTTGAGTTAGGATCATTTTGCATTTTGCATTTTCTGTGATTGTTGTGTCAATGTTTTCTATGGTATCTTCTGCACGTGAGAGTCTCTTCAATCTCTTGTATCCTGTTGGTGATGCTTGCATCTATGGCTCCTGACTTCTTTCCTAGGTTTTCTATTTCCAGAGTTGTCTCTCTTTGTGATTTCTTTATTGT
>NC_034605.1:5839056-5851182 GCF_900095145.1 Mus pahari | reverse complement strand
CCCCCCCCCCCCGAGTGCTGGGATTAAAGGCGTGCGCCACCACACCTGGCCTGTGAATTTCTTTAATGGAGTTATTTATGTCCTTCTTAGAGACCTCCATCATCATCCTGAGGAGTGACTTTGGATCCATAGCCTGCTTTTCTGATGTGATGGTTTATTCAGGATTTGCTATGGTGGGAGGTTTGGGGTTGCATGATGCCAAGTATCCTTGGTTTCTATGGCTTCTGTTCTTATGCTTGCCTCCAGCCATCTGATTGATTATCTCAAGTGCTCCCTGCCCTCAGTATATTTGATTGGAGCCTGTCTTCCCTGTAATCCCAGTTGAGTCAGAACTCCTCAGAGTCCAGCTGTCTCTGTGATCCTGTGGTTCCGGGATCCCGTGATCCTGAGATTCAGGGTATGTCAGAGTTCTTGGCAGTCAAGTTTCCTCTGAGACCATGAGATCCTGGTGTGACCAAGTTCCTGAGATCCTGGGATCCTGGAATCCCAAGATCCTGGGTGTGCGAGAGTGCCTGGAAGTGGTACCTCTTCTGGGGACCATGAGGCTGTCCTCTGAGTTTGAAACCAAGATATACCAGTGCAGACTGGAAGGAACCTGAGCTGTTGGTCTGGCAGGGCTCCTGTGTCCCTGCTCCTGGTGGCTCCAGCTCCTCACGGTAGTATTGGAACAGATGTCACATTCTGCTTACCAGTGATCCTGGGCGTGCTAGGGTCCCAGAGGGGTGGAGAGTCCCTTGGGGACTATGAGACTGTCTGCCAAGTTTGTGTCCAATGTTTGTGTTGTTTTAATGGATTATTAATAGAATTCCACCCATACTTTTTTGTCTGGTGAGTTCATAATTGCTATCTAGAAAACTTATGTGTTTTCTATGTTGATTTTGTATTTTTCCTGAGATCATTGATCAGGTCTGCGTTTGCTGATGAAGTGTGAGAGTCTTTTAAGTATGAGCTTCTGTCCGGTGAAAATCAGAAAATTTGGTTCCTTTTCAATTTTGAAACCCATTCCCCTGTAACTTTCTCTCATGTTTCTAGGTAAAACTTTAAGAACTCTATTGAATAAGAATAGAGAGACGATGCATGCTCCCTTGTACATTTCAGATTATCATGGGAAAATGCTTTCTTTTCCCTATTGAATTTAGTATTTGTTAAAGACTTGCTATACATAGCCTCATTACATTAAGATGTCCTTTTAAGCCCTGGTTTCTTTAGGCCATTGATAATGAAAGGATGCCAAGCACTGCCAAATGTTTCTCTTGCATCTCTAAAGATGATCACGTGATAATTGTCCTTACATCCGTTCACATGCTCTCTTGCATTTATCGATTTAGAAACTGGTTTGAATTAAGCTTGCATCTCTGGATGAAAATAAAATGAGATGCAGATTAGTCACAAAACATGATTTCATTAAGGTTTCCTGAGATACCTTGTTATATGGAGAGGTATTTTTGTCTACTTCCTAGGGAAATTGGCCCATTATTTTACTTTTTTCTTTCCCATACTTTCTTCTCCTTTGTATGTTGGTACCATGGCAATCCTGGCTCTGCAGGCAGTTTTGGTAGCATTATTCTCTTTCTATTTAATGGAATAGTTTCAGCAGGACTGATGTTAACTCTTTTGTAAGCTTTAGTAGGAAATAAGCAGTGAATACATCTAGCCTAGACTTTGTTTTGCTATGCAATGTTAAATACTGCTTTAACTTACTGCATAGTATTTGTCTACTTCTGTTTTTACTAACCTCTTTTAAAGATGTTAACATCTTCCAAGAGGATGTGGTTTGAAGAGAGGGTTCAGAACTTTTTGCTGAGGTTGAGTGATTTAAGCCCTGAGCGCCAGCAGAAAGAATGGAAACAGGCAACCTTGGGAAATAGGTTGGAGGGACCCTCCAGAATGTACCAGAGACCTGAGAAGTGAGAGACTCTCAGGACTCAAAGGGAGGGGCCTTAGATAAAATGCCCAAAAGTAGGGAGAGGGAACTTGTAGAACCCACCTCCAGCAGAAAGACAGGACATCAAATGAAGGATGGGGTTGCCATCCCACAGTCACATTTCTGACCCATAATTGTTCCTGTCTGAAAGAATTACAGGGAAGGAAATGGAGAGGAGCCTGAAGAAAAGAAGGTTCAGCGACAGGCCCAAAGTGGGATCCAGCTCAAGGGGAGGTCTCAAGGCCTGACACTATTACTGAGGCTATGGAACGCTCACAAAAAGGGACCTAGCATGACTGCCCTCCGGAAAACCCAACAAGCAGCTGAAAGAGTCAGATGCAGATATTTTCACCCAACCAATGACTAGAAGCAGCTGACCCCTGTTGTTGAATTAGGAAAGGCTGAAAGAAGCTGAGGAGAAGGGCAATCCTGTAGGAGGACCAGCAATCTCAATTAATCTGGACCTCTGGGATCTCTCAAATACTGGACTGCCCCGACCTGCAGGACTTAAGCAACAGGGGTCTCGTGGAAGGGAGCAACAATGACAAATTGGAATCAGGAGATGTGAGGGAAGGAGAGAAGACACAAATTTCTGTTCAAGTCTCAGTTACTCTTGGGAAACAGAGGACTTAAAAAGGTGAAGCCACACATGGTATTTTCTCAGGTGCACAGGCCAAACTGGTGTTATCACTTGGTATCACATTGACATCAAAGGAATGTCCCCACTGTAAAATAATCTGGAAAGCCCCTATCATAAAATATCCTGAGTCAACAGAAGCAAGATAGTAGAAGAAACAAAAGAGTGTTAATTAAAAAATAATGGCCCAGGAACAAGATGGAAGCTGAGATGCCACAGGCTTTTGTGCCCCAACATTGGACCACCAAACAGACAGCATACACCAGCTGATATGAGACTTCTGGGTCTGTGCTCATTCAGACATGATGCACCTAACCCTCCAGAGACTGGAGGCCTCAGGGAGTTTAGAGGTCAGATGGGATGGGGGAGTGGGGACATCCACGTGGAGGCAGGGAGAAGGGGAGGAGGTATGAGATGAGGAGCAGTCAGAGGTGGATGGTGTGTGTGTGTGGGGGTAGGGAATAAAATATGGAGTATAAAAAATAAATTAATTAAAAAATTAAAGTAAATATAAAAAAAATAAAACCAACTTGCTATAAAGTACTATTGTTTGTCAGAATTGGGAGTGTGCTTCAGTGGTGGAATGGATCCCTAGCCTGTTCAGTTCGCTGAATTTAAATCCTGATGTCACAAAATAAATGACCAGGAACAAAACAGCTGCCTCTTTGTACTAACCTCATGTCTCCTATGCTCCTACCACAGTGCAGAGAGTCTCTCAGTTGTTCCATCCTTGGATTGGAAGGGATTATTTGATTTTTGATTGCATGCCATGGTCTCCATTTATTGAAACAGCTGAAAAGAAGAGAGAAATATACCTATAAAATGTCTGTGTGAACCAAAAACTGACCCCAAATGATTTAAAAACCTTTATTACCACGTTAAAAAAAATACAATACTGAAATATAAAGTTGGCTCTCTGGGCGTTGTTATGTGAACTTGCACCAAGTTCAAAGGCATTAACATGTTGACCCATGTACCACACTCTGAAAGTCAGGTTCAGTATTTCCTCCTGGGTGATGGTGAGATATTAAATTGGATTCTATGGGTCTCTCTGCTCTGTCTTTGTTTTCTGTAATTTTCACTGCAGGGCACAGGGCGCCGTTATCCTCTATCATCAAGACCACAGCAAGATCACAGGCAGTTCTCACTTGTGCTTCTATCAGAACACCAAAAAGTAAAATGCCTTCCCTCTTCTATTCATTTATTAACTTTTAAAACTTACCAACAGAAACACAGTATACTGAGTATATCCCACATGACCCTATTGCCTGTATCCTCTATCCTCCTTTCCCTCTCCCCTCTGTAGTCCCCTTTCTTCCCTCAAATAACTACATTTCTTTTTCTAATTTAAAATATGAATGTGCCATTTTAAGTGGCTGTATAAGATCTAGGAACCATGGGAAAGCATATAGTATTTTTTTCTGGGATTCTTTTCATTCACTTCATATGACTATTTTCATTTACATCCATTTTTTTTTCAAACAGTATTATCTCGGTTTTTGTGACTGAAGAATAATTTTATTGTGTATACAAACCACACTTTCTTTATCCATGTATTTCTTGGTGGATAATTAGTTAGTCCCATGATATGGCTATTATCATGAATGTAGCTGTAATGATATCAATGTAAAAGCATTCATGTGAGATGCTGACTTGCATGCAGGCTTTTGGGTATACTTCAGAAGTGGTATTACCACCGTAGCCGTTCATTGATTTTGGAGGAATGTCCTCATTGATTTCCATAGTGGTTGGGTTGCTTTACTTTCTCAACAGCAATATAGAAGGCTCCCTTCTCTCCACCTCTGTGCCAGAATTTTTTTTGTAATTTATTTACATTTAGATTATATTTTAAGTGGCTTTTAAGCTGCAACATTTTCACAATCAATATAACATATGTTGATCATATTAACCCCCATCAACTACTATTGTCTCCTCTGTCTGTCATCATTATCTTTCCCTAATCTTGACAAAGGCCACACTTTGCTTCTGTTTTGTGATCTCCAGTGATCTTCTGTTCAGATCGTAGAGAGTCATATCACATTTCGCATGCTCCAGATCTTGTCATTTGGGTGAAAGGTGGATCAAGTAAGTGGAGGTAAATGTGGGTGGTCAGAAGGATAACACCCTTCATCCTCATCCTCATCCCCATCCCCATCCCCATCCCCATCCCCATCCCCATCCCCATCCCCATCCCCATCCTCATCCCCATCCTCATCCTCATCCTCCCCTTCCTCTTCACCCTCATCCTTAGTCTTAGGCCATAAAGGAGGCAAGCACATACATGGAGAGGCAGACAAACTCATTGCATTGTACACATTCGATTATTGCACAATCACAAAGGCAAGACATTCAGCTGCTGTAAAAGACCACTGAGGCACACTTTGTGAAGTTTTAAAGCCTGTAATGCAGACTGGAAAATGAATCAGCTGTTAAGAGCACCAACTGCTGTTGCAGATGACCGTCACTAGGTTCCAGAACCCAAATGCAGTGGCTCACCATCACTGACTCCCTCTTCTGACTCTTGTCAGCCTCATATACGTGCACATAACTGCACAAGCACACATTTTTAAAAGTGAAAAAAAAAAAATCACATCTCTTGTCTTAAGTCAAGTGCGTAAAGTCACCTAAACTAGTGGGCACATTTTGAACCACCAGATGGCAGTCAAGTATAACTTGCCTATCACATGCCATTTTTATTAATATATTTCTAAAGATAAATGTAAAAGGAAGGGTTTTAAGAGGCCTTCTCTGAGCTAGGATGTGAAACGTCAAAGAATTTAAGAATACATCTATTTGCATCAGGAAAATACCAAAGTGTTCACTTCAGATTTTGTTTTGTGTTTGTTTTTGTTGTTTCTTTCTCTCAAATCCATTTGTTCACTTGAGAGAAGCATATATTATGAGATACCCACAGTTTTGCTTGTTAAACAAGCAAGTATTATTGACATGTAAATTTCACATCATGGACTTCAGTAATCTCAAGTGTGGAGTTTCATGGAGTTTAGTATCATCAGAGTTATGCATCCTCACCCTTCTGTAACTGGAGAATGTTTCCCTCACCCTTCTTTGCACTTCTTCCTGACTATTCTCCTAGCACTCAGCCTTCTGCCCTGAGCAATTACTAATCTCTCTCTCTCTCTCTCTCTCTCTCTCTCTCTCTCTCTCTCTCTCTCTCTCTCCCTCCCCCCTCCCTCTTTTTTGTTTGTTTGTTTGTTTGTTTGTTTCAACACGGGGTTTCTCTGTATAGCCCTGGCTGTCCTGGAACTCACTCTAGACCAGTCTGGCCTCGAACTCAGAAATCCACCTGCCTCTGCCTCCCGAGTGCTGGGATTAAAGGCGTGTGCCACCACGATGGCTACTAATCTCTTTCATCTACAGAGTTTATAATTCTAGACAGCTGTCTAAATTTTAGTTGTAGCACCTTGAGGTTCCATTGTGTGTTAGGATGTTCAGAGTGTGGTATTTGTGAGAATACTACTCAGCTCAACTCCCCTACCCTGCTTCTCATTCTTTGCACCTGAAAGACAAAAGATGCCTCAGGTGTTTTGCCAGAGTAATAGATTTTCCTGGAGGAACAGAATGTGTCCATTTGAACATCACAGGGAGGGAACCGCACTGTTGGATTCTGGGGTCTCATCAGATGTTCTTGAAGATAGAGTCCAATACAAACACAGGCTTCAAGCAGCATCGCTGAAATAGTCGGTGTTGGATTTAGTCCAGAGTGCTAAATAATTACTATTAAAATATACCCTATGTGCTTGGCAGTATATGTACTATGAATTACTATGCTTTAATATAAAATTATATTTTAAATGCCAACCTCAGAGAGCTTCTTTAAATGAGAAGAAGCATTGAAACTTCTAATAAGCTATATTATGTTATCTGTATAAATTAGTTATGTTATTAGTATAAATTAATTATATAAATCTATCATTTGTAATATTAAAGATAAGAAATTGATAGACAATTTTTCACAGCTATGGGGAGTCATAAATCAGATCTAGAGAATTTATCTGTAAGCCTTAAGCATAATAATATGAATTCATATAAACTGGCAGATCATATGGCATATACATTTTATTAACTTAGAGTTTCAGTCATGTTCATCAAGTTAAAGGTAATAATAGGAATATTCAACATTATTTCAGAATAATTACAAATAATCTCATAAGCCATTGACTTTNAGGATTATTGTTATTTATTTGGATTTTTGCTCTTTTTTTCCCATGGCATATGAGGAATGTTTGGTAATAAGGTAAAAAAAAAAACCTCTGGTTATAATTAGTACAAATTTTAAAAAGGTTTTTATGTCTAAAACCTCGGAGAAAATGAAACTAGATTCCATTATATTAAAAAAATAATTGATTTTCAAAAACAATGTTTAATATGTCATTTTAGACAACACATTTCATTCTGAAATATTGACATTACATACTGGAGATCAGAGAATCAAGAGAGATAGAGACATGAGTACAGTTTGAAAGCAGTGTGCAAATCTTAAGTTATTTGGAGAGATCTGAGAAGGAATGTGAGTGTGAATTCTGGGTATGGTTTTGTAAGTCTTCCTGGAAAGCGAAATGACACCTGAGTAGTTTTAATGGGCTATTAGATGTTAGCATGGAGAAAAATTCCAATTTTACTCACATAGAAATAAAACATCTGTGAGGACTCAGGGATGGAGAAAGACTAGTGGCTTCTGCAGGATGAATAGCAGTGAAATACAGACATGGAAATGGGATTGCACAAGTAAAAGAATTCAGATAATGTGGGGGTGTTTATACTGTTTCCAATAAAAAGGACATACTGAAAATCTGCCCATACAGTACTGACATCATCAAATGTACTTTTCCTAAAGGCAATATTATGGACTGAATGTGTCTCTCTAAAATTAGTATTTTCAGATATAATCCTCAGTATGATGGTGTTTTGGAGGGGGATTTGGGGGAGGCAGTTATGTCACATGGTTGAGGTCCTAGCAACGTGAGTCTTTGTAAGGAAGAAGGAAAAAGTAAGAAGCTGGAATAATCCCTCCCCCATTCTGTCTCTGAAAACAAAATCAAAGAAATTGTGATTCTTTAGCCTGGAAGTGGACCTCACACCCAACGGTGCGGGCATTCTCATGCCAGCTTCCAGTCTCAAGAACTGAGGAAAAATAATCTCTGTTCACAAACAATGCACTTTATGGAATTTCCTACAGAAGCCCATAGTTAGACATATGGCCTTAGTGGGACTTTTCAGAAAATAAGTGGATGGATCTCACTGTTATGAGCTGTCCAATTATGATATTATAACAATACTTACAGGAGAAAACATGCAGAGTTGAGCTAAAATGTAAAAATACTGGATAAAAATCCCACTTATAGGAGAAATAATAAAAGTATTTTGATTAAACATGGGATATGAAAGAACATAGGCTTTTGACGTATTTAGCACTTACTGGACAGCAGGTGCTTCCATTGAAAGTGACGGGAATGCGCCCAGAAGGAGCAGGTGGTAGAGGGTCTGAGAATAGATGTCAATGAATGTGATAAAGTTGAGATTCCATGAAGCATCTAAATAATGACCTCAACTACAGAACTTGGTGTCATTGCTCAGGTACTGGATGAGTCTGGGCTGAAGATAGATTTTTCAGATCAATTAAACTGTAGATAGCACTTCAGTGATTAAGTTACTAGGCCTGAGTATCTTTCTGCAGTCATTTTTTTTTTGGGTAAAGTTCTTGTCATACTTGAAACTTTGGTTTGCTTCTACCATCTTCTCTATCACAGAATCACATTCTTTCTGAAGCAGGTACAGGTCTGTGAAAAACTGTGGTGCCCACAGATTTTGCTATGGAGGAGTGGCAGCCAGACTTCAAATGTTTGTTCTCATCTTGGTTACTCACTGCATGTCAACTGAAGTGTGAATAATGAGACAGTAGTGAATATATGTATATATGCATATATATGTATATGCATATATATGCATGTGTGCATGAATATATATATTTTCAAGGCTAGCAAATTTCCTTTTACATAATAAGTTTGGACATAGACCAGGAATGAATCTTTCCATTTAACTTCTTCACTCAGCTTACACCAGTTCTAACAGATATAATCTTTTTTAAAAAAAATTACAAAAGTAACAGGTGTTGCTCAGGACTTGGAGACAAGGGAACCATCATACAGGACTGTCAAGGATGAAAATTAGTACAGTTGTTATGGAAAAATGACATGGAAACTCCTCCAAAATTGAAAATGATGCTATCATATGTTCCAGCAATCCTTCCTCTGCATATACAACTAAAAGAAATATCAGAAGAAAGCCGGGACGCCTGCATCCCCTCAGGTCACTAGACACTGACAATAGTAAAGATTTGTGATCACCTTAACAGTCCATAGGTAGATTAACACATTAACAAAATATTTTATATGCTTATGCATAATTAATAACTATTCCTCATTAAAGTATAACCTCATATGGTTTGAGACACTGTGGAAGAGTCCAAAGGCACTAATGCTTAGTGAAGTAACTCACATACAGAAGATAAATACCTTACACACTCATTTCTGTAAGCAATAGTTCAGCTTGAAAAACTGAACTCAGAGAAGAGAGATGAATGATTGTCTCGCAGGGGCTGGGAGTTTGAAGAAGTTTTAGATGACAGTAGGGGATCTAGGAGGAGGAGCATCTGCAGGTCTGTTTTTTTTGTTTGTTTGTTTGGTTGGTTGGTTTTTCGAGACAGGGTTTCTCTGTATAGCCCTGGCTGTCCTGGAACTCACTTGGTAGACCAGGCTGGCCTTGAACTCAGAAATCCTCCTGCCTCTGCCTCCTGAGTGCTGGGATTAAAGGCCTGTGCCACCAGGCCCGGCTGCAGGTCTGTTATATGGTGGGAAGGCTGCTGATATTGATAAGGTATGGTGAACTGGGAACATACTAGCAAAACGCATCTTAAATGTAATTGAAATGACTATGCAAGTGGAATGGTGATTTCATTAGCTCTATGTTAGACATTCCTCAGAATATATCCACAGCAAATATCTCATTATATACTTTAAACTTTCAAGTTTTGGGGGGAAGTAGATTTTAAGAAAATTACAGAAAAATATATTGAGAAAAAGCTTTTTATAAGTAAAAGCTCCAAATAAACTTGAAACCCTTAAAAGCAGCATGCAACACTGTGAAACATTTAAGTCTGTGCTCTAGGCACTGCTATGGGAACTCCCGGGGTGCCATATAATTTATGTAAAACATTCATTTTTCCAGGCTTGGTGGTAAAGGTCTGGAATATCAGCTGCTTGGGAGACTGAGGCAGGGGGACTATATATTCAAGGCCCTCCTGAGGTACATAGTGAGTTCAAGGGCAGTTTGGGAAACTGTGAGATTCTGTTTCAAAATAAGACAGAAGAGTGCTGAGGCGGTTTCTCATCGGCAGAGCACCGGATTCTCATCTACAAGGCTCATCTTCAGCCCAGAGTAAAAACACACAGACAGTCAATCAGACAGACAGTCAGTCAGACAGACAGACAGACAGACAGACAAGGGTTAGGAGAGAGAGAGAGAGAGAGAGAGAGAGAGAGAGAGAGAGAGAGAGAGAGAGAGAGATTCCTCAGAGTTTCAAACTGTTAACTGTCATCAGATGCTTTTGATCACTTGATGATATTATTTAGGCACAGCCCTTATGACTGACCCACATGACCTACTAGCTTTGGTTATAGTGGATCATGCAAGAAATTTCAGATGCTACTTTCAATAACTGAGTACTGTTGGCATAATAATTTGCATCATTGCTTATTATCTCTCCATTGAGTGATCTTTGTAGTGAGCTGAGTTCTTAAATGGGTGTAGGCTGTAGAGCTTCTGGCTTCAGTAATCCCTGCAGTCCCTCTCGTGGGTTTTTCATAGCAGCTTAAATCTATGATAGTTGAGACTGGCCTCACTAATTCTGATTCTTATGTGACATCTCTAAAGGTGGACAGGTACTAGCTTTGATCATTTTTCTTATTAACGCCGTGTCCCGTGCTGGCAAATGGCACTTGGGAGGTTCCTCTATCCACTCTGCTTTTCCTTATTTCCTGCCAAGCAAGATGAGTAATTCTTTCCACACCTCCACTTCCAGGTTTATTTTCAGTCCCTAGTGGCCACTAATGATATCACCGTTTTATTGTCAGAATAATATTCAAATACAATTTGGTTGCTTTTCAATGCCTCTCCCCTGAGAAGTTAATTACTTGGCTTTACCAACAACATAGATTTTGAAAACATTACTTAGTTCTCAGTTTTTGTTTTCTGGGCTACTCATGCTTAGATTTTATATGTGCTGAACAATAAACTGATAGCTGAAATAATAGTTTCTTTCTTTACTTTAATGGTTCTTAACTCTTAATACTCTAATTTTGCGGCTGTATTCTTACTACACATCATTAGAAAATGGAGGGAGGGGTGAGAAGGATGGGAGATTGGCGAGAGGGTGGGGTGAGGGAAAAGACCATGACTTTTCCCAAATGTTACATGAATATTTTTATTGCATGCTATCCACAACTTTCATTTCAAGCTTTCCTAAGCTAAATGGAATTCAGTAAATGATTCCAAACATTGATTGTCTCTCATTGATAAAATTTGACTTTTAAAAGATTTATTTTCATTTTGTTTATGTGTGTGTGAGAGAGGGGGGGAGACGGAGGGAGGGAAAGGAGAGGAGGAGGAAGGGAGAGAGAGACAGAAAGACAGAGAAACAGAGACAGAGAATGAGTAAGAGAGAGACAGAGAGAAAGACAGAGAGACAGAGAGACAGAGAGAGAGAGAGAGAGCAAGAGAGAGGAGAGAGACCAAGACAGATCCAGAGGCACAGAGGCATGTGTGTGAGTACCCATGGCGACCAGCAGAGGGCATTATAACCCTTGAAGCTGGAGTTACAGGTGAGTGTGAGCTGCCTTACTTGGGTCCTGGGAACTAAAGTTATGTCCTATGGAAGAGAAAAAAAAAATGTATTTAGCCACTAAACTTTCTCTCCTGCCCAATAAAGTGTGTTTTCATTTCACCATTCTAAGAACTCCTAGCAAACTAAAGTTCTTTTCTCACTCACATGTTTTTCTCTTCCTTAAGAATGTCTGTCTGGAAAATTGGACATAGTACTACCGGAGGATCCAGCAATACCTCTCCTGAGGCATATATCTAGAAGATGTTCCAACTGGTAATAAGAACACATGCTCCACTACGTTCATAGCAGCCTTATTTATAATAGCCAGAAGCTGGAAAGAACCACGATGTCCCTCAACAGAGGAATGGATACAGAAAATGAATACTACTCAGCTATTAAAAGCAATGAATTTATGAAATTCCTCAGCAAATGGATGGATCTGGAGGGTATCATCCTGAGCGAGGTAACTCAATCACAAAAGAATTTACATGATATGCACTCACTGATAAGTGGATATTAGCCCTGAAACCTAGAATACCCAAGATACAATTTGTAAAACACATGAAACTCAAGAAGAAGGAAGACCAAAATGTGGACACTTCACCCCTTCTTAGAATTGGGAACAAAACTCCCATGGAAGGGGTTACAAAGACAAAGATTGGAGTT
>NC_034605.1:5826005-5838856 GCF_900095145.1 Mus pahari | reverse complement strand
GCATATGTAGCAGAAGATGGTCTAGTCAGCCATTATTGGGAAGAGAGGCCCCTTGGTCTTACAAACTTTATATGCTCCAGTACAGGGGAACACCAGGGCCAAGAAGGGGGAGTGGGTGGGTAGGGGAGCATCGGGGGAGGGTGTAGGGGACTTTGAGGATAGCATTTAAAATGTAAAGTAAATGCCTAATAAAAATTGGGAAAAAAAAAGAATGTCTCATTTTATCATGCATAAGAATGTAGCTGTGAGATGGAGAACAGTCAGATAAAATTGGCAAAGGGGGGCACTGACTACTCAGAGATAAATGAAAATTAACCTACTTTCTAACACAAGAAATACAAGAGCAAGTATGAGAACTCTAAAGAAGTAATGCCTCTATGTCTGCTTTCCTAAAATACAATGTGGGAAAAGATATGTGATAGTTAGTGTTGATGCTCGTCTTGAGAGGCTCTGGAATTGTGGGGAAGCCAAGCTCCAGGAAGCCATGGGATCCTGTGTAGGAGGGAAGCAGTGCTGCACCTTTTGAGTACTGAACGTAAACAGGAGGAAGCTAGCTGAGCAGGAGGAACCACTATTCTCTCCTTCCTCTCTGCAGATGCACTCCGACCAACTGACTTAAGCTCCCAGCCCTGGGACATGCAGTCCATGCTGCCTGATGGCAGTGTCCTCCGAGTGCTAGCCCAATTAATGTCTTTCTTCTTTAAGTTGTTTTCCTCAGGGTATTTTACCACGGTTGACAGAAAATATAACTAAGACAACGAGTTACTATACTCAGCAATTCTGAAATTTAAAAACAACCAGTAATCCTCATCTTCTATATTTAATATATTGAAATATGATTATTATTGATATTTTTCATCTTATGTAATCAAAGACACAAAGGAAATCTTTCTTCCAACATTGCAAGATAAACACCTGCAGAATGCATGAAGATCCCATAATATCAGCAGAGGGCAGCAGAAAGCTTTTTCATGTGTTTGCTGCACAGCTGCCTTTATTTCCGCTGTTTTAACTTTGTGTATCCAGCAATCATTGAGTTGTCGAGCTGAATTAGCGCAGAAGTGCATGGCATCTATTTGATCTGAGTCCCCTCCTCTTTCCCGTAAGTTCTGCAGTAGGAAGAGTTCTGAGTTAGGAAGGAAGCATTCGCGTGTTTAAAGCTTATTTGGTGTAAACTATGAAATACCTAAAGGAAGCAGGTTGCCCTTGGAGTTGCTTGTATTCTTGACATTGGAAACTCCCGCTTATGGGAACCATTCTCAGATCAGATAAAAATGTGACTTTTTCCAGAATTCTTCTTTAGTGACTTAGCATTTACCAGTATGTGTGTGTACTAGACTAAGCCTGCTCCAGGAAAAATAACGAATAGAAATTGTACTTTCCCTAATTTCCATTTATCATACTTGTTCACATATTTATGAGAAATACATGTTCCAGATAGAAAGAACATAAGTGTGTAGAAGATTTAGTCTTAATATTTCTCAAGTCATTCAAATTCTATGCTGCCTTTTATGAGTGTAAAAGTAATTCTCATTGTCTTTTTCTTATAAATGCCAGATAGGAAATTACATCTTGTATATTATATGAAAATGGCACTGTTATTTCTTACCGTGTCATTTAACTCTCATCAGATCTATCGAATTCAATGAATGATGGCATTTTGGTTAGGATACAGACTTTATGATGTTCTAGGATTGCTGCATAGAGAGCACTAAATTAATTATTTGAAAATCTGTAACATGAGTGAGGGTGATGTTCAGCTGGGGAAATGCTGACCACACAGCACGGGGTTTGGGTTCAGATGGCCAGCATCCACACTAGAGCAGGACATGAAAGAATGTGTCTGTAACTCCAGGGATGGGCGAGCAGAGACATGATGATCCATTGAACTCAATGGCCAGCCATCCTGAGTGGACTGCTGAGTCATGGCTCAGGGCATACCCTAGACAGCAGCTTAGTAACCAAGGACAGCATCCTCTAGCCTCTGCATCCACTGAGTCAAGCTTATGCATGCCAGTGCAACTGTTTTCAGGTGCAAAATCAGAAACTGATTTGAAACATCCACATTTTTTTTTTTTTTTCCTGCTTCTTCACTAGGGATATAACCAGTCACCTCAAGCTCCAGCTACCTTGACTGTCCAGCCATGGTGGATTATACCCTCAAACTCAGAGCCTAAATAAACCTTTTTTCCTTGAGTTGCTTTGACCATTTATTTTGTCCTGATAATGAGGAACGTATTGAAAATAGCTGTCATTCTTAACAAACTCACTTTATTGTATTGAGCCATCAGTTGTTCCTTCAAAAATTAAGGTGGGCCTACTTATCACTAGTGTAGACAGTCCGTTCATAACTCAGGACATGGGACTTGGGGACAGCAAAATTTGTGTTGTTATTAGTGTTATGGTGATAAACAGCGAGGTAACAAAATGTAGCAGCTACTGCAGAGATGGGAAGTGATTTGTAGCAGGTAGCAAAAACAAGCAAGGATTCACATCCAACCATACTGTTCTTGTCCATTTATTCAAAGGAACATAGGATAGCAAGTGTAATTCCAAGGCAGGGACATCTAATTTATTTCCTCATTTTAAAAACAATCATTTGTTACTCTGAACCCCAGTTTTGCAATTGTCATTTTCTATGCAGTTTATCACTAATCCTCATCAGACTGTTAGTGTCTATGAGTTCTATGGTAATGGCACCTTTTTGTTTCTGAATAGTAGCTTGTGTGGTTGATTTTACTCTCATAGTCAATCTAACTAGATGCAAATCCATTTTAAAATCTTTTCAAAGAACAGATTTTTTTTATTGATTATCTCTATTATATTTATGTTAATTTTATTGACATCTGCTTTAATTTTGCATTTGAAATCTGTTTGCTTTAGGCTTCATATGTTTCTCCTTTAGGTTTCTGAAGTGGAAGACCAACCTGGCAGTTTCAGGCCTTTTTCTTCTTTTCTAGAACAGCATGTCCATTCTATGTTACCAACTTCTCGCAACACGCTGCTGCTCTCGCTGCACCCCACAAGGGCTGATGGATTGCCATTCTCCTCTAGTTAGGCTTTGGGAGGCAACTTGTGATTCTTCTCAAGAAGTCAAGATGGACTGGGTGACCTGGGTTATGATCTCTCTTATTGAGTGTTTAATGGGAGCTTGAGAGTCTTGTCCATTCTGCTGAGGTTGGAAAGACCAACCTACGGATGTCAATTACGTCACCTCGATGAATAGATCTTTTCATATCAATATTGGTCTGATTTCTTCATGCTGATTCATAAATTTCAGAGAGAGTTGGTATCTTTATCTATTTTACTGAGGTTCAAAAGATTTTTCCCTTGAAGATGTTTTTACTCTCTCTGTTACTAGAGGCCACACGAAATGTTATCAAATAATCTTGGAAAGTTTGTAACTTTATCAGCATGTAAAAGTTATAAAAGTGTCAATTTCCTCAGAACTTTCTATGCGTTATATGTTTAATATATGTATAAGTCATAAATACAACAGCTTCTCTTTGACTCACTACTGTGACATATATGCTTAGATACTTTTACTTTGATTTCTGACGATTTATGTTTCAAATGTGTGCCCGTACATATAGATTTACATCTTATGTTCATATTGGATCAAGTACATATTTTAACTACTGCCTACCAGTTGTACTTGTTTAAAGTGATTGTTGCTGTACTTGGGTGGAAATCTGCCACACGTCTGCTGTGTGCATGTTCGTAGTTGCTGTTTTCACTCTCCCTCCCTTTTGTCGCATTATCCAATATTAATTGATAATAATTATAATTCTCTTTTCCTTCTCTTCAAAAATGTAAATTATTCTCCTTTTAACAATGTTGGCATGTTTTAACAAGTTTGAGAAGTTGGTCTTATTTTTTTTTTCACTAATCTAATAGGAATGACACTGTACTGATTTATAAATGATGCAGTCACTAAATTTCAATATCTACAGTTCTCCTTTCTTATAACACTTCTCTATTTCATCTTATTTTTTTCATTAACCAGTATCAAACACAATGTTGATCTTGTTTGAATAAAGATAGGAAATTGAAAATAAGGGCTGAAGAGATGGCTCGAGGTTAAGTGTGCATTGAGCTTGTGGAGAGGGTCTAGGTTTGGTCCCCAGAATTATGTCAGGTGACTTATAAAATCCTGTAATAACCATTCCAGGAGATCCAATACTTGAATGCATGTGAATACATGAATGCATGTGGTTCACATACGTTTACCCAGACATGCAACTTTAATTTTTCATACTCTAAATTTAGTGATAGGAATTTTTTTTTGTTTTTTTCTTTTGTTTTAATCTTTAGTCTTTTTTTTTTTTTTTTTTTTTTTTTTTTTACAGTCCAGTCATTTCCCCCCTCCTGTTCTGCCCTCAGATGGTTCCTCATCCCATTTCTCCTCCCCAGTCTCCAAGAGGTTGTCCCCACCCCCACACCCTACACCCTGTTAGTCCTCCCTAGTCCCTGGGGCCTCAAGACTCTCAAGGGTTAAGTGTGCTTTCTCTCACTGAGGCCAGACCAGGCAGTTCTCTGCTATATATGTGTCAGGGGCCTCCGACCAGCTCCTGTATGCTGCCAGGTTGGTGCCTCAGTGTCTGAGAGATCTTGAGGGTCCAGATTAGTTGAGACTGCTGGTCTTCCTCTGAAGTCTTCCTCCTCCTCAACTTCTTCCAGCTCCTCCCTAGTTCAACCACAGGGGTCCCTGATTTCAGTCAATAGGTTGAGTGTAAGTATCTGCATCTGTCAGCTGCTTATTAAACTTCTTGGAGGGCAGCCATGCTAGACTTCTGTCTGTAATTACACCATAACATCAGTAGTGTTGGGATCCTTGAGATGGATCCCAATTTGGGCCAATCACTGGACCTATTTGCCCTCAGTCTTTTCTCCATTTTTGTACCTGCAGTTCTTTTAGACAGGAACAATTCTGAGTCAGAGTTTTTGACTGTGGGATGGCAACTCCATCCTTCTATTTGATGCCCTGTCTTGCTACTGGAGGTGGATTCTACAAGTTCTAAGGTCCCTCTCTTTGAGTCCTGAGTGTTTCTCACATCCTAGGTCTCTGGTACTTTCTAGAGGGTCCTCTACTTGCTACCTCCCAAGGTTGCATATTTACATATTTCCATTCATTCTACTGTCCCTCTGGGCTTCACTCCTGGTCCCTCCCCTGCCCTCCAATACCTGATCATGTCCCCTTTTTCCCCTCCCCTTCCATTCTCCCAACAGGCCCCTCCCTCCCTCTCCCCACCAGCCCATTGCTTTCTTCTCACTTCCAAGTGGGATTAAGGAATCCTCACTTAGGCCCTTCGACTTCTTAACTTTCTTGAGTTCTGTGGATTTTATCCTGGGTATTCTGTATGCTTTATGTTTTTGTTTTTGTTTGTTTGTTTTTGTCTTTGTTTATGTTTTTTTTGTTTTTTTGCCTAATACCCACTTATTAAGAGTCTATGATTCTTAAATGCTTTAACTTCCCTTTTAACTCACCACCCACCAGAGGTCATGGAAAAGAAAGGATACAGTGGAAGTAGATCTGCTTAGAAATGGTTCTTTGGAGCAAATCTCATCTGCATTGTCAGGAAATCAGCAATTCAGTTCCCAGGTCAGCAGCGGCAGATAGAACCACTCACAAACACTTCATGAGTGCACCAGCAGTCCAGTTCAGTAGTGTCAGGTAACAGCAGCAGTGGGCAAGACCTAGCAGGAGCAGTTAGGTCTCAGCTGAATCAGCACAAGTCAGCAGGAGGACTAGGGCCAATAGGAACTCAAGGAGGAGTTCTTGACTATGCCTCTCTCAGCAAAGCGAAGATCGAAGATCAACGAAGACAAGAGACCAACAAGCATTGTACAGCCAGCTGTACCAGCATGCCTTAAGCTCAAACCTCTGTCAATGTCCGTTCAGTCCTATTTATACACCATCCAAACATCATGTATCCTCCACTGTAGCGAGATTTCCCCCTAACTGATTAAATAATAAAGACTACAAGAAGCCAATCACTGAGCAAGAAGGAGTCGGGCCTTCCAGGTCTGAGAGAGGAAGAGGGAAGGCAGTAGGAAGGGACTTATTGGACTGTGGGAGCAAAGCAGACAAGATGGAGGCCAGGGGTTGTTAGTTCAGGTGGTGGAATTCACCAGGATCTGCCACCAGAAGATTTCTACCAGAATAGTTGGTGAATTTAGGATGCTAGATTCTGCAGCCAGCGATTGTGTTATCTATTGATTCTAAACTAAGATTGTCTGGTGTTTTCTATCTCTCGATGATTCAATTGAGTTCCAGGGAAAGCTAACCACAGTGGAGTGTGGATTCGTGAGAGTGTTCCTCCAGCTGGCCATGGAAATTTGGGATTGCTTATCAGTTTAGCTGCAGCTAGCAGAGGGGGTTAGATGACTGGGAATGTGAGCGGGTTCCAGAAAAGTTGGGCAAATGTTGCGTGGGGTGAGCCATGGAGGCGGTGAGACTGTCGGGGCCATAGAGTAGCTGGCAATAGTGTGGTTTATTTTCTAATAATACCTGCAACACTCCACGAGTTTTGTCTCAACACACAAGTATGACTTAGCAAAACTCCACATGACTCTGTCCCAGCTGGTATCACTCTTCCAATCAGCCAGAGTCAGCTGTGGAAGCTTCAAGAAGCTGCAGCATACCACCAGAAGTTTTTGGTGTGTTTCTCTCTATGGAGTCCCAACAAATGGAGCTTAACTATTTAATGTAAGATAGACTAATACATGCATGTTGTTAGCAAATAATCCTCCATCATGTGCCCTTTATGTGCTTGCTTTAGCAGAACACCATTTCACCCATGTTTGCCCAACAAAACACCATCGGACACAACTTACTTTACACTTTGTAGTCACGTATACAAAAAAATGTGTATTTTGCAAATACACATTTGCAAAATAAATAAATGTAAACATAAACTTCTACTATGCTTTTACTCTTAAACCATCTTTCCCCTCTTTTTAACAATGTGAATTTTTTGTCTTATTATTTGAAGAGTGTCTTAAAATTCTTTTTTTTTTTTTTTTTTTTTTTTTTTGGAGAAAATATTTATGTCTCTTTCATTTAGTAGGAACATTTTCTTTCACTATGGAATCCTTTACTTTTGTTTTTCCTTTAATCCTTAGTAAATTCTTTCCACACTCTTTTCAATGGTGAATTGAAACTATTTTAATATAATTCTGACTCTTCTTCCCCTCTGTATTATATTTCACTTCTTTGGTTTTTGTTTGTTTCTTTCAGATATGGGCTGGTTTTTCAGTTTTTTTGTTTAGCGTTCTCTGGGTCTCCAAAGTCTTTGGCTTTATGCCTATAATTCATTTTGGTAAAAATTCATTTTGGCTATCAAAATTGCAGATTTTTCTTGCCTTCTTTTGATGTTTTCATCATGCCCACACCATTTTACACTTTTGTTTTTCTTATATAAATATATTATTCAGTAAGCACTGCTTGAGCACATGTAACGTGTGTGTAGCATAAGTTGGTCAGTGAACCTATGTTGAACAAGGTCTTTTTTTAGGGCTCAGGTGTCTCTTGGTGATATAGATGTCTTCCAAGCAGACATGGGATAAATTTCTCATGTTGGCAATTGTTTAGCTTGGGGATGAGGCATGTGGTACAGCAGCACACTGGTCAACCACTTGATATAATTATATGGTGCCTACCAATCTTATTTCCCCTTGGCTTCATTTTCACAGAGGAAATGGAGAGTTGGACCAAAATTTTAGCCTCTTGAGTGAAGTAACTCAATCACAAAGAACACACATGATACTTACTCACTGATAAGTGAATATTAGCCCAGAATCTCAGAATCCTTCTTAGACGGGGTGTACAACATACCCATGTAAGGAGTTACAGAGACAAAGTTCAGAGCAGAGACTGAAGGAACAACCATCCAGAGCCTGCTCCACTTGGGGATCCTTTGCATAAACAACCACCAAACACAGAAACTTTGGCAGATGCCAACAAGAGCCTGCTGACAGGAGACTGATATAGCTGTCTCCTGAGGGTCTTTGCCAGTACCTGGCAAATACAGAAGTGGATGCTCACAATCATCCATTAGACGGAGCACAAGGTCCCCAATGAAGGAGCTAGAGCAAGTACCCAAGGAGCTGAAGGGGTCTGAAGCCCCATAGGAAGAACATCAATATGAACTAACCAGTACCTCCAGAACTCCTTGGAACTAAACCACCAATCAAAGAAAACACATAGTGGGATATGTGGCTCTAGCTGTATATGTAGCTGAGGATGGTCTAGTCAGTCATCAATGGGAGGAGAGGCCCTAGGTCCTGTGAAGGTTCTTTGCCCCAGTATAGGGGAATGCCTAGGCTAGGACTGGGAATGGTAGTGGGTGGGTTGGGGAGCAGGAGTATAGGGTAGGAGATAGGGGATTTTCATAGGGGAAACTAGGAAAGGGGATAACATTTCAAATGTAAATAAAGAAAATATCTAATAAAAAAAAAGAGGAAAAAAAATGTTAGCCTCTTGGATGGCAGCACCTACTTCTTTGCAATAGTAACATCTATAATGGGTTTCCATTATAGTCCCCAATGGCTTGACTCTGATCTACTGCACAGCTAGACTTTTATACTACACAGATGTAATCGTCAAACCACCAACCTTGAGGGATGTCCTCATGGAAAACTCAGTCATCTCAGACAATTTAATGGGCAGGAAGAATAGACAGATCTTAAGGAACTTGATCTTCATATTTCTGATCCCATGGCCCAGCTTGGTGACAGTGATCCATTCTCTGTCTTTGGCCTTGTCACTGGTATTTAGTCTTGCTGATCACAGATGTTATTGTATCCCCTGATGCCATTGCTGATGTATGGCAATAAGTATAACCTCCTATACCTGTGTCCCAGGGCTCCCAAAGCTGCTACTCTGCCATCAATCACCATCTATGGTTTTCCCAGAAAACTCTCTTCTCAGTCTCTCCATACTTCTTAGATTTGTTTTTCCTTTCCTTGTTGTATCTCTGTTTAGAAATTTTATGACAGCATTAGCTTCTAGTTTGGTATGTCCTTTTTGTCCTTGTCCAATATTCTAATGTGTCCATTCCAAGCCCTACTTAGCTTGTTTGTTTAACTCATTTTTATGTCTTACATCACCTCTGGTTTCTTTATGTGAAGTTTCCAGCTCCCCTTTGTGTTTGGATATATTCCACTTTCTCCTTTGGAATCCTTAACATACCAAGCAATGATAATTATTTTAATTTGCCCATCTGATAATTCTAAATTTGAATTTAGTTGTTTTGATTACTTGAGATTTTCAGACTTTTAAATTTTTCATTTTAGCATGTTGTAATTTCACTTGAAAGCTGGCATAAGATTTTGAAAAGTGGGAGACTTATAAGCTTTAGTTTGAGTTTTTATGTTAATGCAGGCAGGAGCTTGGCTCTGTGTAGTTCATGCGGTAGGTATAGATGCCAAAGGCTTAAGATTTTGTAGTACCTTTCTATTTCAAGTTGTCTGTGCTTCTTTAAGAGTATTTTCTTAAATTCAGTCAATTTTGCCCCAATTTCAGTTTTAATCCATCTCATTAGAGCTTGTTACTGTGACAGGCTAGCAGGGAGAAGAAATAATATATGACATTAGAAATAAAGACAGAGAATTTGGGGGGAAGGTTGAGGTTATGGTGCTCACAAAGTTTTTTGTTTAAACACTTATTTCTTTTGCTTATGTGAGAAAGGGAAATCAGAGGGATCTGTCTGTGTGTTGAGTGCTGGCTCATGCCATGGGGAAAAGGAGATGAGAATCTGTCTTAGAGGAGAGAATTTTGTTAAGACAATTACGCTAGAGAGATTTCCAAAGGGTGACTGTCCCTTCTTCCTGAACAAAACAGATTGTCTTCAGGTACTCCCACTGAGAAATAAGTGTGTAGGTGCGGTCATCCTAGAGAAAAAAAAATGCCACTTAATTGTTATGCCTTTTTAGATGGCAACTAATATGCCCAAGCTAATGAAAACTCAAAGTCCTCCTGTGAAGGAATCCCCAATCCACCCCTTCAACTCCATCTCCCTTCAGTGTACAGCTCCCACGTGATGGCTTCAAGGAGACTAGGTCCACTGATTGCTTACATTTTCTGTTCCTGTCCAAGTATCTACATTGTGCGGTTGAATTGTGCCTTGTGACCCAGGTTACAGGTGGGACTAAAAGCTGCTGACCCTCCATTTTTCCAGCTTATTTTATTATTGTGAATACAGAGGTGAACAGCATTCAAGTTCTTTTTAGATGGAACTAAAACTGGAACCCCTTTGTGTGTCTACCTTCACTTACCTTACCCCCCATTTCTGAAAGCCTATTTTAGTCTCAGAGTCACTCAGCAGCAGCTCTGTCGATAGGAATCAACCACTTAGCACTTTTCAAAGGTGTTATTTTCACTGCTGTAATTTTTTAGTGCTTTTAAGAAAGAAACATCTTGATTCACTGGGAACCCACAGTACACTCCAGCCAAGAAAAGAGGCAGGCCAACTACAGATCTTCACCTTTTCATCCTCTCCTTCATATCCAATCCTCTAATTCTGTATTAGAGTACCTGTTGTGGCCTCTCCCCAGTTTCTGCACCTATTCCTAGGAATTAAGCAGATGCTGGCATAAAACTCTGCTTTTCTTCTTCCTGTGGAATCCCTCAGAGCCTCAAGCCCAGCCAACTGACTTTTTTAGATGTTAGCTTCCAATAACCCAACACATTATACCTGGAACCCCGCAAGGCACACATCCAACAAAGAAAGAGAACTACAGACCAATTTTCCTTATGAACCCAAATATAAGAATTGTCAATGATTGCAAACAGGATCCAAGAACACATCAAAAAAGATCATCCACCATCCACTGACTTCATCCCAGTGATGCAGGGGTGAGTCAACATACATAAATCGATAAATGTAATCCAAAATATAGACATATTGAAAGACAAAAAAGCATGGGACTATCTCATTAGAAACAGAAAAACCCCTTGATAAAGTCCAATACCCTTTTCTGATAAAAGTCCTAGGGGTATTAGGGATATAATATACATACCTAAAGAAAATAAAGCAGAGAACAGCAAGTCTCAAGTTAGATGGAGAGAATTTTAATGTAATTCTACTAATGTTGGTTACAAAACAACTTTACCCACTCCATCCATATCTACTCAATATAGTACTTGAAATTGTCACTAGACCGGTAAGACAACTAAAGGAGATCAAGTGGATACAAATCAGAAAGGAAGAAATCAAAGTGTCTGGTTTTGTAGATGATAGTAGAATAGTATATATAAGTGACTTAGAAATCCCACCAAATAAACATTTTCAGCAAAGTAGGTGGATATAAAATGAACTCACAAAAATCAGTAGTTTTCTATATCCAAATGACAAATGAATAGAGAATAAATTAGGGAAAGAGTACCTTTCAAAATAGCCTCAATAATATAAAATATCCTGGGGTGAGGGATCATCCCAGAAGATAAAATAACAGGATCACAAAAACTAAGATGCTGAAGAAATGGAAGGAGATAACAGAAGATGGAAAGATCTATGCTCAAGAATCAGTAGGCTTTAACATAGTAAAACTGGCCATTCTACAAAAAGCCTTCACCTCTATGTGCTGGTACAGGAAGATATTCAGCATGCTACCAAAGGAGAAAATGTAAACACCGACCCAGTCACCATCCTTTAACCTACAATGATATCTTGTATGTAAGATACACTAGTGCAATGAAGGCACAAAGCTTGTGGAAGTTACCACCCAGCACCTGATTTGACTTAACCTATTCCATGATATGGAATCCATACCTGTAACTGCTTGTGTGACGGAGAACTTTTTGTTAGATAACCCACAGACCAAAAATCATACTCGTTTTAAAAAAATCTAGTAGTAAAATGTCTCGTAATTAGATTCTGTTACATGCATAGAGCAGTGTCTTTCTCATACATCATCAGAGAAGATTCCTCCTGCTGCAGATGAGAAAAATTCAGAGCCCCACAGCCAGACATTATGCAGAGTGAGACCCTGGAATAGACCAGAAAGGATAGATTTCAAATTTCTCCTCTCGTGGCTCAGGGAGCCAATCCCATAGAAGAAAACATGGAAAGATTGTAAGAGAAGGCAAGAACCTAGGACACCAAGAAAATAAAGCCCTTTAAATCACCAGGGTTGAAGTGCCTATGAAGTCACAGAGAGTGAACAGCATGCACAGGGGTTAGATGGGTCTCCACTAGATAAGGTCCTAGTGCTGAAAGAAGTGGACACATGTCCCCATTTTTAACCCAGAAGCTATTTCCAATTGATAACCACTTCCAATTGAAAATTTAGTTTTCTCCAAGGGGGTTTTACTAGTCTTTTTTATTATTATTATTCTTTATTTGATATTTTCTTTATTTATATTTCAAATGCTATCCTGAAGGCTTTTTGAAGGATTACTCTCTTGGTTTTTCTAGGATGGAGTTTCCATCCTTGTGTTGATGCTTTCGCTTTATTATCCATTGAAGGGCTGGATTTGTGGATAGATATTGTGTGAATTTGGTTTTGTCATGGAATACTTTGGTTTCTCCATCTATGGTAATTGAGAGCTTTGCTGGGTATTGTAGCCTGGGCTGGCATTTGTGTTCTCTTAGGGCCTTGAACTCCTAATCTTTCCAACACTTTTATCATGAAGGGGTGTAGGATTTTGTCAAATGATTTCTCATCATCTAATGAGATGATCATGTGTTTTTTGTCTTTGAGTTTATTTATGTAGTGGATTATGTTGATGGATTTCCTTATATTAAACCATCCATGCATCCCTGGGATGAAGCCTACTTGGTCATGATGGATGATCATTTTGATGTGTTCTTGGATTCAGTTTGCATGGATATTATTGAGTATTTTTG
>NC_034605.1:5810711-5822271 GCF_900095145.1 Mus pahari | reverse complement strand
GGAATATCTTTTCTGGTCCTGATGTGAGTGGAGGTGGGAGGGACTGGGAGGAGGGTCCTGATATGAGTGGAGGTGGGAGGAACCAGGAGATAGATAGAGTAGAAAGTATCATAAAAAATATATTAAGTGAGGGGAAAATGCATTTTCAATAAGAGAGAGAAAAAAAGATATAGAAAACAAAAAGAAACCTCTTAGGTCTGGAGAGATGACTCAGCAGTTGACCGTACATCTGGGCATTCCAGAGGACCTGAGCCTCTTTCTTATCTGCTATCCTTCCTAGCTCACAACCAATTGGGACACCAATCCCACAGTATCTTAGGTCCCTGTCTAGGCTCTGTGAGTCCTTAATTCATGTGTATATCACTTTGGCCACATATGTATTAGTTAATAACAAATTCTTAAAATGAAAAGACTGTGGTATATGTCCTTAAATTGACAAAAAGACTGGACTAAGGAAACACAAATTCATTTGTTAAAACTGTACGTTTATTTTCTTTTAAATTGTTTTGAATTACTTTTACCAAGGAATATCTCAGGTTTGAGCTATTTTCCTCATTCAAAACTGAGTCTGTTTTAGTCAGCAGCTTATTCACTCTCCAGATGAATCACCCGGAGGACCTTCTGCTGCCCAGAGTCCTGGATCTGCAGTACATTTACTCTTCTTGATAAGTTTAATTTTATTTTAAAATGTCCTTTCCTTCCTAAAATTCTGAAAAGTCATTTCAAGGTATAATATTTACAGATTTTTTTCCCTCACAAATGCCCATAAATTATTTGTGTTTGATCATTCTGTTTCAATATTTGAATTTGTAATTACCTCCCCCAAGGTCTTCTGAGGCCCGACTTCACTTATAAATCTGTGATAGGAGAGGAAATTAAATATGGAAAAGCAACTTCCTTTTGAAAGTTTTATTCTCTCAGGTGAGGTGGTGTCGAGCAAGTACCCTGCTCTAGTACTTGTACAGATCTAGTGGAAATTGCACACAAGCAGATGGGACTTTTCAGTATCTCTCCTCTGCTTTACTCCTATAAGTAGGAAGGACTTAACAATGCTATATCACATAGAACTCATTTCCTCTCTGTTTACAAGGCTGATTTGGATCGTCTGTTATGTCAGCTGCCAAGAACCAGCCTCGTCTTGAAAAGCCAGGGTTCTGAGGGAAGGGGCATCTGGGAACATTGAAAAGAATGACTTGAAGTCAAATAGTGGATCTAAGCCAAAGCCCTGTGTTCTGTTGGATACAGCTTTTCCAGTCTGCTTCTCTCCACGTTCTGCTTTCTCTCTGGAGATTTTATCTGTCTATATTCTGCTTGCTTGCTATTTTAAGAGATCTCTTTTTCCATTTCCTGGTTGTTTGTGTGTATGTATGTATGTGTGTGTGTGTGTGTGTGTGTGTGTGTGTGTGTATGTGTTTTACAAGCAGATCTCTCTCTCTCTTTTTTTTTAATCCTAAAAAATTCTCTGGATAGCCATCTCCTGCAGAACTCAGGTCGAATCTTTTATTTTACATTTCAATTCAGTCATTTACTTCAGCCTTCCTTTAGATTACCTTATGAGTCAGCATTCTGTGACTCCAGCCATTTGATTCGTAGGAGACATCAAGCATATAGTTTTTCTTAACATTGTAAAAGAATTCAGAGTTTTGTCTGTCTTTGTTAAGCACAGACAATAAGCTAGTTGGGTGGAACCCTGCCCTGAAATGACCATTTCTACCAAGTCTGAGCTTATCCTTGCATTGTCCTAGGCTGTTCCTGAACTCAGTAATCTATCTGTCTTTAAAAAAATTTTTGATTTTTATCTTTCTGACAAGCTGACTCATTAATGTAGCTACCTCTGTTCTTCTAGATTTGTGAAGTTCCTCATAATTTTATTGGATGCTTATATTGTTGTATAGTTGAGAAATTATATATTTTCAAGCTCATGTATTTAAAGCTCTTTGCCATAGCCTTAAGGGCTGTTGTGGAGGTCTCAGTCTTTACCATTTTGTGAAGATGTAGTAACACCCTCAACTCTTGGACTCATGCTATTTCTAATCATCATGGAGTTGTTAATGTTAACAGGGAGGACATTCCTTGGAAGAATGTGAAATTTGTACATTATTATATAAACAAGTATTATAACCATGGCAACCATGGAAACATGGAAACTCACACTGGGGCACTGTCCAGGCTTGGGAACATGTCACTCTGCACCGACCAGGGCCACATCAGGCTTGGCAGTCAGCAGATGTCTCCATCCATTCTCAGTTGACATAAAAGGATATTGTGGACTGGGTGAGTTATAAAGGAAACACATGTATTTTGACTCAGTTTCAAAGATGCAGGAGTTCAAGACTGGGTAGTCATATCTAGTGTGGGCTTTGTAGTGCCTCAGGTCATGGCAGAAATAAAGATGTTGTGATAGTCTATGCTAAAAGAGGAGCTTAAGCAAAGGCCTACCATAGTTCACTCATTCCCAAGGCAAAAAGCAGTAATCTGTTTAGTGTGATGCCTCCCCTCCAGCTTAAAGAGCTCCAGATGCTGATGGACTGAGGAAATGATGTTCTGACATGAGAACTTTGAGGCACACACACCAATCAGAGATGCTTCATGGGATAGGAAGTTACAGATTTATTCATACAAATTCTCTATTGTTTCTTATTTCATACCACAACCAGCAATTTATCATCTTTTTCTTTTAGGTATTAAGAACCTCCCTTTTCATAGAACCTCTACAGTCCCCTAAGCTCCCGTCTTCATAGGCTGCTTTCACTAGGACACTGTTGTTGTTGGTTGTAGCAAAGTCTTGATTGTTGCATGCCATGAGTTGCTAGAGGTCTTTAGCCTACTACCCTCTATGTGTTCAATCCAGTCTGTCCTGATGCAAATACACTAACATTTATATACTTTCTTGTGGGACTGTTAAAGGCAGCCTGTTTTGGTTGAGCAAAGGTTGCTCCGGAGACCCAGTAGAAAACTCTACAGGGACAGAACAGTGAGCCATGTTCCCAGAGACAGGCGCCTGACACCACAGAGCCCCCAACTCCATAATTCTGTGACTATCAGTCATGCAGACAAAGCCCCAGGCTTTCTAGCTAGCCCTGGCATTCTAGCTAGACTCCACCCTCACAGTTACCTGACAACAGCCAGGTATGCTCCTCCCACAGCCACCCTGCAACTACAAGATAGCCCACCCACTATAAAAGGGGTTTCTTGGCCCCTCCTCTCTCCCTTTCTTAAGCTCTCACCTTTCTTACTCTCATCTCTAGCTCTCTTTTTCCCCTCTCTTCCCCACTTCTCTCCACATGGCCATGGCCGGCCCCTCTCTTTCTCTTACCTTCTCTCTTTCTCTCTGTCTTTCTACAATAAAGCTCTAAAACCATAGACTGTCTCTGCTTATCAAGGCTCACCATTCTTGAACAATGGGATAGGCTTTTCCCTAAAGAGCCCTGTCTAACCTCCCACCAGAAGGCCTTCCTGTGCTCCAAACCAAAGACCAAGGACTCTCAGCAGTGTAGGAACCACCCAGTGCCCCCTCTCTCCATGCCCTCTCCTCTCTTCAGTTCCAGGGATGACTGAGCCACCCACGGGGCCCACACTTTGTTCTCAGCTTTTCCGTGGTGACCAGTGGCATCTGGGATGCCCTAGACTGAGAACCTGTTATCTCTGGCCTCCATGAGGCCCAGAAACCTCAGATTGTCCTTTGTCCCCCCCACCCCAACTCCTTGCGGACTGGGGTCCGTGACTTCCCACAGCCAGACACCCAGCAAGGGCAGCATGGAAAGCATGCGGCAGTCCCCTGCATCCGCCTGCCCAGAGCACCGGAACTCTGGCTGGACATGGGTTTTCTCCCACTCCCCTTATTCCCCCATGCCTGCTGCCCTACACTCTGTGGCCTTGCTCTTCCCAATTATATGCTTTTCATGATTAGTTAAAGCTGGCAAAGGGCTTGCATGAAGGTTGCTACATATGCTGTGGATGCTTTAGGAGTCTATTCATACCCTACCCTCTATCTGAACCAGAGAATGCCCTCATCACTGAAGCACTGGTTCCTTATAGACAATTTGCTTCAGAGTTGGGTGCTCTGTGAGGGTTCTACTGGGTACCACTTGCTGCCAAGACTGTCTGGAAACAGCATCCACCTAATGGAATAACTTGCTGCTTCCTCTTTCCATGTGTAACTTGATTCTGACTCACAGTTGTGGGCAACTGTTTTTGGACAGTTTGGGTCAGACTTGGTTAAGCCCATAATTCAGCCGCAACAGTGTATCAGGAATGCTTCACCACTTTTAGCTTCAAAATTGGCGTCCGACATTTTTTGTTTTTAAATTTATTTATTTATTTATTTATTTATTTTGGAAAAGGATTATTTCTTTAAACTTGATTGCTGCTGAAAGATTTATCTTAAATTTCTGCCTTTTACTTGGGCTACATTTGTGCATCTGTTAGTCATCTTGACATTGTTCTCATTCTGCCCGATGAAATTGCATATACATTGGAAATTCTGTTTTCTTTTTTTTTTTTTTTTCTTGAATTCATGTGCTTCTCCCCAAGCACTGACCCAGCTAAAGAATGATATTCTATCAGGAAAGAAAAGCATCCTATTTATCTTTATGTACTTCCTAATCTCCCCGATTGCTGAAACAGTTCATAATATATGGTCTGTACAGTGTGTTAAAGGAAGTAATTCCTCACGCTAAGTGCTCAAATTGTAGGAGAGGAGGCCCTACTTACCTCTGCTCCATCAGCTCACAGGAAAAAAATAGACCTTGATGTTTTCATCTAACAGAGCTCTGCACCACTCTGTTCAGGAGAATTCTCATCAGAGCCATTTTTCTCTCTTTTTTTGCCATATTCAAATGCTCTTATTTGACTACATAAAAATTCACAGTATTTGAGGCAGCTTAAAGGAAAGTGAAGATCGCCAGTCTTTTGAATATTGCCAGACAAAGAACAGGTTTGAGTTGATCTATTTTATTATCAAGAGAAAGCCTTTTCTACAAAACTTTGATACCCTTTGGGTGAAGAAAAAAAATAAGATTTAAGGCAAACAGATGTTTGGTTTGAGGGATGTACTTCTATAGAAAGGCTTAATAACCAAAGAGTACTATGATAGAAAATCTGAAAATTATAGATGATTTTGTGGTAAGGAAGAATTTAAGATCTCCAAACATTAGAGATTTCCATTGAGTTGGTGGGATTTTTCTTGAATATTTCTGTAAGCAAGCTTGAGTAAGAGGCTACTGGAGTAAAAGAATCATGCTGAAGGAATATAGTTATTTCTTATTTTTATATACCTAATATTTGCCTAGAGCTGGCAAAACAATTTAATAAAAACCATTATCTTAGGACAACAGAAATTTATTGTGTCATAATTCTAGATGCTTAGAAATAAAAACGTAGCAAGACTGTGCTCTCTCTGAAACCTGAGACCTGTAGAAAAGTCTTTAATTAATTACTTCTTACCTTTGATACTTATGGGCTTCCAGGTACATAGACATCTCCCTTGACTACACACTCCATTTCGTTTTTCTTCTCTGTGCTGCATGGTGTGTGTGTGTGTCTGTGTGTGTGTGTGTGTGTGTGTGTGTGTGTTGTTTACATGTATGTTCACATTCCTAGCCTAGCACTGGAATTACAGGGGAACATGGACAGTGACTTTTATGTCACTGCTGGGTATTCAGTCTCAGCTCCCAATGTTTGCACAACATGCATCTACACCCACTGAACTGTTTCCCCAGACTGTCACATGGAGATTTACTCATGAGACCATGTGCTCTATACAACTAGCAGCCACTCTAATCCATTAAATAAGGCCTTGTTTCAGCTAATTATACCTGTGTTGATGCTATTTCCCTGTAAGTTTATGCTCTGCAGTTCTCAGGTACTGGATGTTTGAACTTCATCTTATCATCTTAAGGCATATAATTCAACATGTAACAGATGTACTCTTAGTTCTCAAGGATTGGCTGAACGCAATGGTATATAGTTTCCTTTCCCAAAGATTATAACTTCATATCAACATTAACAAAACAGAGATAAAGTAGGCTTTGTTAATCTAGTGGGAGAAGCAGAGGCAGTAGGATTTCTGTAAATTCAGTACCAACTCAAGTCTAAAACAAACACACATGACAGCCAGGCATCATGGCTCATATTTGTATTCCTAATACTTAGCTCAGGGAGGAACACTGTACATTTAAGAACATCCTGGACTATGTCATGATTTCAAGCTAGACTGGATTAGAATTGATACAGTGTCCTGGTCTACATATTCAAACCATATTTCCAAAACGAGTAACGTTCTGGATTACCACAAAGAGCTATTGTTTATTCTTCAGTATTATAATATTCTTTCTAATAAGTACCAGTCCTCCTCCTAGAATGTGCTAATAAAATAAGCTGGTCAGATTAATACTTTTCTTCAGACTTAATAAAGTCTAATTAACAGCTACTTTGGCATCCTATCATCCCACATTAAATGATTCTAGACACATCACAATTACAATCATGTGTTCCTTCCAGAGCGCACTTATTTTAAGCCACAAAACTCAAGGGACTTGAGGCCTAGAAGCTAGAGAGGACTTATGAGTTTAGATAGAGAGAGAAAAAAAAAGCTTAAACATCTGAGCTTGAAGGTGATTGTGGAAATCAAATAAAAGGAAAATTAAGGGGAGACTATTGGGAATGATAGTGTAATGATGAGACCCAGGAAGATGGAGAAGAGGAAAGAATAAGATAGGGTCGAAGAAATAAGGCTTTATGAAAGAGCACCAAGAAAACCTAAAATTTTGTAATCTAAATAAACCAATAAACCCTGTGATCTAAGAAGAGTTTGTGTGAAGAGTTTGTCCCATGGGAGGGTTTCCTGATTATGACAGTTTTCTTCTAAATTTACTCTTCTCTCATGTATTGCATCCCTACTGCATTTTTCCATACTCCTCTCATCTCAGTCAACCCCCTCCATCTACCTATTTCCCTTCAGAAAAAGGCAGGCTTCTTAGGGAGATCAACCAAACATGGCATATCATGGTATAATAAAACCAGGCACATACCCATATATCAAGGCTAGATGAAGCAACCTGGAATGAGGAAAAGATCCCAAGAAGCAATCAGAAGAGTCAGAGACAGCTTCTGCTCCCACTGTTAAGAGTTCCACAAAAACACCAAGCTATACAACCATAACTATATATGCAGAGGACATAGATCAGACCAAGACAGGTTCCCTGATTGTCAGTTCAGGCTCTGTGAGCCCCTAGGAGGCCTGGTTAGTTGATTCTGTGGGCCATTTTCTTGTGGCCTTGACACCCTGGCTTCTACAATCCTTCCTCTCCCTCTTCAACAGGATTCCCTGAGCTTTGCATAATTTTGGACATAGGTCTCTGCATTTGCTCCCATCATTTGCTGGATGAAGCATCTGTTATAATGAACATCACAGACTCAGTCTACAAGTATAGGAGAGTATCATTAGGAATCATTTCATTGACTTATTATTATTATTATTATGTTTTATTTTCTTTTTTTCCAGTTATACAAAAAAAAAAAAAAAAAAAAAGGTCTCTGGGATGTCCAGTGTCTGGTTCCTGGTCTTCCAGTGCTAGGTATGGGCTTCCTCTCATGGCAGGAGTTTCAAGTTGCATGAGTCATTGGCTGGCCACTCCCACAAGTTATGTGCCACCTTTAGTGCTTCTTGCAGGCAGGACTGATTGTAGGTGGAAGGTTTTGTTGCTGGGTGCTTGTTCCAATCCCTCCAGTGAAAGCTTTTCCTGGCTATAGAAGATAGCCAATCAGACTTTGCGTCATTACTAGGAAATTTTGCTATGGTCACCATTTATATTCCCTGGAGTTTCCATTGCACTAAACTTCTACCTCACCCCTAAAATACCCACCTATTCCACTCACCTCTATGAGTTTTTGATCAAGGAGACCCCTGAGACCTCAAAAACAATACAAGTATTGCAGCTTCTCTTAGTTGTCCACAAGAACTAAATTGTAATAGCCTATTGTTAAAGAAGATATCACAATGCATAGAAAAAATCAAGGTGGAGACAAGCTGGCAGATTCCTTATGCTTCCAGAGAGAACACATTAGTGGTCTTAGCTAACTGTGGAATCCTATGTGACCACAAAGGCAATAGAGAAATGATTTTTATGAAGACAACTAGCTGATTTCTGATTGGACTTAAGTAAGGCAAGCTTTGTAGGAGGAAATTTATGACTGGTAGTTTGAACCAGGCCAAAAGTTCAAGGCTATGGACACTGTAGGCCCTAGTGGAAACTTACTACTATTATTTTGTTAAATGAATGCATTTTCAGAATACTACTGTGGTGGTTTGAATAAGAATGCCCGCCACACACCCTGGGCTCTTGTATTTAAATGCTGAGTCACCAAAGATTAGAACTCTTTGAAAGTACCAAGAAGATTAGGTAGTATAGGAAAAATTTTGATTTCTTTAGAAACAGGGAAATGCTATATGAAAATGTTTTTGTTTTAATCTTAGGTGTGGGATATGGGGCTGCTTTGGATTGTGCTAACTCTGATTTTTAATGCTCTGCCAGGGGTGTGATTTTGCCAGCTGGAGATAGTTTACATTAGGAATATCTGTTACAGACTAACCTATGAAACTGTAAGCAGGTCCTCAGATTAAATCGTTTTCTGTTAAAGGTGTCTTAACAGGAATACAGCAGTGACTAAGAACACCATCATCTACATCTTCATGCTTGTGTCCCTAGCAAAGGATTGTTCTGACCTTTGATCACAGAAGGTTCTTTTTAGACTGACAGGTATTACAGAAACCAGCAACTAGTCAAAATGCTGACACATGACTGTTCCGTGCTCAATTCTAAATGGGTTCTTTATAATATCACCTCTAGGCTCAAAGAATAATTTGCAAGAGGAAATCAAAGAAAATGTAAGAGTTGGAAGAAGGGTAGAACATTTTAGAAAGCTGCTTTCTTGTTGCTAAAAGTAGGGACTAATGAAGTGTCTGATCCCTATAGAACTATTGGGATTAAATGTCTAATAAGGGAAGGGGAGATATTTTCATCAGTGATGTAGGCACTAGTAAGATATCCACACTCATGTAAATAACACTTCACTCAGTAGCATGTAGCATCCTAATCAAATCTACTGATGACAATGAAGAAAAATGTAAAGAAAAGAAAAATACATGAAAGTAGAAGGGATGGGTCCTAATGCAATCAATGGTTAATTAATGGACAATTAATAATAATCTAGTAAAATGACGTGAAGAATAAATATATTAGCAAGCATTAGGACACTGTCCATTTAGCTTTTGTGGAAAAAAAAATCACTGTTAACTATTGTCATTATGTGAAAAAAAGAGAAGTGATCCTTAGGCTCAATAAAGCAATCTGGAATCTATGCTGATAACTCCTACCTTTAAGTTATCCTTCTTTATTGCTGAATCACATGGACAACACTGACTATTATCCCCAATAAAGAATTAAACACTAGTTTGGATGCCAAGAAGTGCTTGCTGACAGGAGTCTGATATGGCTGTCTCCTGAGAGGCTCTTTCAGAGCTTCATAAATACAGAGGTGAATGCTCATAGCCAACCATTGGACTGAGCATGGGGTCTCCAGTGGAGTTAGAGAAAGGACTGAAGGAGCTGAATGGGTTTGCAACCCATAGGAAGAATAGTATCAACCAACCAGAATGCCCAGAGCTCCCAGGGACTAAACTACCAACTAAAGAGTACACACAGAAGGTCCCGTGGCTCCAGCCACATATGTAGCAGAGGATGACCTTGCCAGACATCAACGGGGAGGAGAGTCCCTTGTCCTGGCAAGGCTCCATGCCCCAGTGTAGGGAATGTCAGGGTGGGGAGGCAGGAGTGGGTGGGCAGATGGGTGAGCTCTTTTATAGAAGCAGGATGACATAGGGGGTTTAGAAGAGGGGAAATGAGGAAAGGGGATAACATTTGAAATGTAAATAAATAAAATATCCATTAAAAATACAAAAAAGAAAAAAAGAAAAAATATCATAACTGTGATTATTTATTTCTCAGAGAACCTGAGCTTTGTAAAAAATTGGATAAAGCTTTCCTGTTGGGAAACTATTTAGTAAATTCCCCACAAAGGAACACAACCAAGAACACTGGTTTAAAAATTCTAAGGTCTAATACGCCAGTAAAAACTATTAACTGCAACTACTCTTAAAGTACCGGAAAAGATCCTCCAGAAACTCAGTTATCTATATGAGGAACAGAGAATACTGGGGACAATGATGAAGATTAACCTTTTCTGAATGTAAAACTCACCAAGACTTGTGACAATACAAAGGGTACTTATTTAAGAAAAAAATGACTAAATTTCCTAAGAATGAGGACACTATAATATTTTTTCTAATTTTTGCCTTTTTCTTGTAAATGCTGTCATTGCAATAGGGCTGAATAGTCATGTAGACACAGTAACGAGATAAACAACGGACACCACTGAGTTTGATGTGCCCCTAAATCTACTCAACAGAGAGGTATTCTTTGAAAGGATTGGCGACCTCTGCAAACACCATTTTCATGGATTGTCTTTTAGCTCACTCAAATATTTGTGGTAATACTTCTATCTCAGTCGCATATAAAAATTGGCAACTGTATATAGCATTGCTCAGGGCAACCATGGCTATGGAAACAAACATGAATTTCACCAAAATATTGAGAAAAGAAAAATGGAAAAAAAATAGATATTTGGAGAGGACATTGAAAATTATTGATATGCCAACTCAGAAGATGAAATTAAAAAAAAAAGGCTATGTACATACAGAGAAATGTTCTAAAATCACCCTTATATCATAGCTTTGAGGTTCTATGCAAAAGGGATATAAAGACAGATTCAACAGGATAGGTTAATGCTACCAAAGCTTTGATGATATATCATTAACTATACACATAGCCCTAAAGAAAGCCCAAAATCTGACTTACATTATACATTTATGGCAATTCCTGTTCAATCACTTGTTGCCCATCAATCTATCACAGCAGAGACACCCATGGCTGCATGGGATAAAGGAAGTATTGAGTTAGTGCATGAACACTTTTCAAGTAAACAAACATGAGATGCAAAAAAGAATAAAATAGCCCCAATGAAATCTTGATAAGTATAATACCTAATTCACATAATTGTCACCTTATATTATTAAATGTCCACTTTAATAATATAGTAAATTATCCTGTTGAATCTGTTCTTATACCCCTATGCAAGTCAACAAAACCAGAAGATATAGAAAGATATAAGAAAGTAATCTATCAGTGGTATATATACAGAGGAGGGCTCTGTGCAGAGATTCTTTTTCTTTCTTTATTATTTTCTTTATTTACATTTCAAATGCTATCCCAAAAGTTCCCTATAACCCCCCTCCGCCCCTACTCCCCTACCCACCCACTCCCACTACTTGGCCCTGGCCTTCCCCTGTGCTGGGTCATATAAAGTTTGCAAGACCAAGGAGCCTCTCTTCCCAATGATGGCCGAATAGGCCATCTTCTGCTACATAGGCAGCTAAAGACACAAGCTCAGGGGGTACTGGTTAGTTCATATTGTTGTTGCACCTACATTGTTGCAGCCCCCT
>NC_034605.1:5782567-5809416 GCF_900095145.1 Mus pahari | reverse complement strand
ACTATAGGTTCTTTCATTGTTGAGAATGGTTTTTGCTATCCTAGGTTTTTTATTATTCCAGATGAATTTGCAAATCACCCTTTCTAACTCTGTGAAGAATTGGGTTGGAATTTTGATGGGGATTGCATTGAACCTGTAGATTGCTTTTGGCAGGATGGCCATTTTGACTATGTTAGAGATTCTTGCCAAGATAAAAAAGACAATGGTCTTACAACCTAAACACATTAAAGCAATTGCTGTAACTCAGATGAACAAGAAAAACCCTTCTTATACAAATGTAAGAACGATAGGAAGGGGGTACTGCTGTGGTGCTTTGAAAGAAAATGGCCTCGATTGGCTCACAGTGTAAGGGCCCAAAAATCGCTGAAATAAGACCCCAGACTCAGATAGTATGCAAAAACAGAGGGCATTTATTCTTCAGAAACATCCAGCATGTGGAGGTCAACCATTGCCCAATACTGGCGATTCCTGATAAAGGCAAGAGGGAACTGATGGAACTCTCCAGAAGGACTTGGTAATCTAAAATTTCATTGGTGGGTAACAGGTGTTCAGTGGTCTGCATTCCTCTGTCATAACATTCGACCATGTGATGAAATAGGTCTGCCTAGCTCAGATGCCCATTCTGAGATATGATATTTACCCCTTTTTTGTAGTTATCCCCAGGCTGTTCTTTGGGAGAGTATTTATGATTTTGTTCTGGATTTTATGCTTTGTTCCTAGAGCTGTTGTATTCTGACTCAATTTCTGGGACTAATGCTCTATTCCTGAAGCTGGAGCCTTGTCACCTTTTGTGAAATCAGACCTGGTCCTTAAATGGAGACAAGTGGGGTTCTTAGATGGAGACAATGTTGTTTATGTTGTCCTTTCAACAGGGAATGTCATTATCAGGAGGTATGGACTTGTTGGAACATGTGTGGCTTTATTGGAGGAAGTGCATCTGTCTCTTCTTGTTGCATCCATATATAGATGTAGAACTTTCAGTTTCTCTCCAGAATCATATTTGCCTCAGTGCCACCGTGCTTTTTGCTATCCTGGCAATAGATTAAATCTCTGAACTGTAAGTAAGCCCCAATTATTTTTTTTCCTTTATAAGAATTTCCATGGTCATTGTCATGGTGCCTCTTCACCTTAATAGAAATGCTAACTAAGACAGTTGCTAAAAATAGAGTTTAACACAGGTAAATGAATTGATTAAAGATTCAGTGGTGTAACTGACAGAAAATTGTTTTCAGAATTAACAATTAAAAAAACTATAATTGACATCCTATAATTTGAGAACTGGAATTTAAAAGGTCTTTCATTCATTCATTCGTTTTTTTTTTCTTATCTTCACTGTGACAAAATGCTTATTTGTGTAGTATCAAAATAAAAGAAAGAAACACAAGAAAAGGACAGAATATTTGAAAAAGTAATTATCATAAGTTGAAAATTTATAAATATATATGAATACAAACATGATTTCCAGAAAGCAGATATGATTAACTCATTCATTCAGAGACATCATTGTCAATGTGCTGAGAGTCAAAGAGAAAGTCTTGTAAGCAGTATGCAAAAATATGACTCACCAATATAAGGCATCATGTTTTAGTTTATTTACAAGGTAATATAACATCAGCCCACTGGAGGTGGGCTCTTGGAAGTGATTTGAAGAGTTATCTATTTTTTCGTTCTTAGCTACTACAAGGTATGATTTGTGCTTAAAAGCTTCCTGCCATGATATAATTTATGCCTTCATATTGGTTCAAAGACTCAGAGGCAGTCATAGTTTGTAGCTGTGAACTCACGGAAGCCATTCTTTAAGTTGATATTTTGTCATAGAAAACTAGCAAATCTTTAACTAAATTATGGTAGTTCATTAAGTTGTCAATTGACTAGGTCTAGACTTAACTAAAAGACTTGCATCTTTGAAAGTGTGTCATGGTATTTGCTGAAGAGACTAAGTGAGATGGTAGATCCTCTGTCACCATGGACAGAACCTTCTAACAGCATCCCAGAAGAACAACCAGGAGAACTCTTTCCTAAATGCTTTTTCAGTCTGCTAGTAAATGCGTCTACTCTGCAGCTGGCATTGTCAACATTCATTGTTGACACTGGAACTCAGTTTCCTCAGTCTTTCCCAATGGACTGAAGACCAGGAATTATCCAGGAATTTTCCAAGCTTCATCGCAAAATTGGAGTTGATCATGCATCCAACCTGGTGGATGCAAAATGTGATCCTTAGCTTCCCCAATAGCAGACTACCCAACCAATCTTCTAAGCCAGTCTGAGAAACCCCTTTAGTAATATGTTTTTACTCTATTGGTCCTGTCCAAGTGAAGAATTCAGACTTATAGGGATGATTAAGAAATGAGTAGAGAATTTATAAAAAAACATATTTTAAGATCAATCTTTGAAAAACTCAGAGACACATATTAGATAAAATGGAAGGACAGGATACGTATATTTATTGAAAGTTTCTCAAAATTGATTGTGTCTCTAATCATTAAAAATCTTAGAACCTCCAAGTCCTTGTGGATAGCTATATCTTCTAAGAATGTGAATAACCGGTCTTAGAATTTAATCCAATCAGCGTTAAAAAATTCCATACTATGTGCTAAACTCTAAGGTGATAACGTGAATAAGTGATGAATCTTTGTCTTTGAAAAGGCATCAAATCTTCTCAAATTCAGGCAGCTGCTGAAGGTTAGTTGCATTTCTCTTTATGTAAGCAGAGAAGGTGATTGTTAAGGTTTCTAAAAAGGATTCTGTAGCACTGAAATTCACATTTATTTTCAAACTTAAATTAATAGACAAAAACTGAAAAACAACAGTTTAGCAATCTGTCAATTCTTTCAAAACAGGTATCTGGCAGCATGCATTTGACACCACCAGCTGGAGAGCTAAAATTATAACTCTGCAATTGCTATTTTGCCACAGGAATGGAAGAAAAACCTCAAATAATATAATTATCTGGCTTGTGACTTTCTGTGATTTCAAAAGCTTAGGTGATAGGTACTAGAAAAAAAAATAGGCTGCTTTTCATCTTAATCTCTCCATGGGCTACACGCACAAGCACTATTTTTAGGAATATCTAATGGATCATTAATTTGCCAGTGATTTTCTACCTCACATAAGAAAACTGTTCTGTGAGTTCTGCGTGATTAAGAGAGCACTGTATCCATACTGGTTGCACTAAATAACACATGAGTATGTGTTATCCATCACCTCTGAATATGGTCATTCTAGGGTGTACTCACCCTTGAGTAACAGAACCCAGACCAACTTTCCCTTCTTAGAAATCTAAAATTTTTTTATCATGAAGTTCTCTAGCTTACTACACATTGATCTGTAGTATCAATTTATTGATACAGATATTTTATAATTAAAGCCCCATCATTGATTTTACCCTAGCCTTTATTTGAAATGTCCACATCTCTACAGAAGTGGAGAATTAATTCCGAGATGGGCACTATCATACACACCCACAGTAGAGGATTACACTGGGAGAAGTGTTTTCGTGTTCAGGCAAACCTCATAGAGAAATGGCAGGCAGCGCCATCACGGGTACTCTGTGTCTGTCTTTCACAAATGAGAATTTATGTATAGAATGCTTCTTAGGTATCTTATAAAGGGATGCCTTCCAAGACTTTTTGATTTCTTTCTGTCAGACTAACATATAGTTGACATCAACTTCTTTCCAGGGAAGAAACTGATTTTGCACTTTGTAAAGCTTTTCCATGTCCTCTGGCACTCTATGCATTTATTTTTATTGTCAGAGAACCATGGATTTGATGATAAAGTTTAATTTGACTTCTTGTCAGTGCATCAATAAACAAACTTCCATTTTGAATGAACGTAGTAGTAAAGGGAAGATGGCTAATTTATTACATAGTCTCATGAAAGTCAGTAAAAGCTAATGATTCATATTAGATAATAAAACGTCTTATGGCTACTTGAGATTAAAGCGACAGTGATAGGATCCAAATTCTCCCTTCTGAAGTCATCAGTGGTGCTGTGCCTTTTTCTTTCTCAGTTTTTTCTTGTGTCATAAACAACTTTTGTCTCCACTTTTGCATGGGACACTACGAGTGTTGAAGGAGACAGGAGCAGTGTGCTGAATGGGATGAACTCGCAGCAAAGGATCTGCGTTCTATTCCTTCTGAGGCTGACTGCTTTTACACGTGTGAATAGACATTTCTGTTTACATTTGCATCTGTAAATCTTATGTGACTATAATGATCACGAATAATATTTAAGATTTTATCTGGAAAATGGGCACTTAAATTTTCCTTAAACAGAAATGTTCACTTTTGAGTCTGTCAGGCCTCCTACCTTGGTCTATGGCTTGGTTCACATTAGAGTGTTGCCTTGCCAGTTTTGATGAAAAGCTTCTTTACTTCCATCTGCTTTGAAATGTAAGAGGCTCGCAGTGTTGTTCCAGTTAGTGGAGGACCGTGACTCAGTCTATCACGGTTGATGTTGCAAAAGAAAAAGAATATATACCTAGAATTCCAGTCAATTTATCCAGAACCTACTTGTGATTATTTTTAACATTAAATTGTTTAAAGGCTAGAGAGAAGACAGTAGAAAATAAATATTCATCATCTTTAAGGATAACTTGTTCGTATATTTTACAATGTCCCTAAAGTTTCAAAACTTTACATCATTATGCTAATGGGACATCCCAAAGCATAAGCATTCTTAAGGATGCATAAATAATTGAACCATGTTAAACATTAGAAATTTCAGCATCCTAGAACGTTGTTTTGTTTACTTGTATATTTTGTGTGGTTTACTTATAGGAGAAGACAAAACTGCCAAGTGGGAGAGAAGGTCTTAAGAGTTTGAATCTGTACTTAGGTTACTTTAACTTCGATCTTTGTGAAAACTCACATCCTTACTTAGGGTTCTCCAAAGGAGTGGGTTGTATTATCACATGTAGTTTTGACATCTCCACCTTGTTCCCTGGCTTTCTCCCTCTCTACTCAAAATGCAAGATTCTCTTCTGTCTACATACTTCCAATGAACAAATAAATCAATGAAATATGCCACCAATCTGCTCCTCTCTATAATTTTTTTTAGACTATGTGAAGCCATTTGATGGAGACTAAATACATTTATTTTTTATTTTATTTTACTTTTAAATAATTTTATTAGATATTTTCTTAATTTACATTTCAAATGCTATCCCGAAGTCCTCTATACTCTCCCCCGCCCTGCTCCCCTACCCACTCACTCCCACTTCTTGGCCCTGGCATTCCCCTGTATGGGGCATATAAAGTTTGCAAGACCAAGGAGCCTCTCTTCCCAATGATGGCCGACTAGGCCATCTTCTGCTATATATGCAGCTAGAGACATGAGCTCTGGGGGTACTGATTAGTTCATGTTGTTGTTCTACCTATAGGCTTTCAGACCCCTTCTGCTCCTTGAGTACTTTCTCTAGCTCCTCCACTGGGGGCCCTGTGTTACATGCTATAGATGACTGTGGGCATTCACTTCTGTATTTGCCAGGCACTGGTATAGCCTCACAAGAGACAGCTATATCAGGGTCCTTTCAGCAATATCTTGCTGGCATATGCAATAGTGTCTGTGTTTGGTGGCTGATTATGGGATGGACTCCCATGTGGGGCAGTCTCTGGATAGTCCATCCTTTCGTCTTAGCTTCAAACTTTGTCTCTGCAACTCCTTCCATGGTTATTTTATTCCCTATTTTATGGAGGAATGACGTATCCACATGTTGGTCTTCCTTCTTGATTTTCTTGTGTTTTGGAGATTCTATGTTGGGTATTCTAAGTTTCTGGGCTAATATCCACTTATCAGTGAGTGCATATCAAGTGACTTCTTTTGTGATTGGGTTACCTCACTCAGGATGATATCCTCCAGATACATCCATTTGCCTAAGAATTTCATAAGTTCATTGTTTTTAATAGCTGAGTAGTACTCCATTGTGTAAATGTACCACAGTTTCTGTTGAGGGACATCTGGGTTTTCTCCAGCTTCTGGCTATTATAAATAGGGCTGCTATGAACATAGTGGAGCATGTGTCCTTATTACCAGTTGGAACATCTTCTNGNTATATGCCCAGAAGANGTATTGCNGGATCTNCNNNTAGTACTATGTCCAGTTTTCTGAGGATCTGCCAGACTGATTTCCAGAGTGGTGATACAAGCTTGCAATCCCAGCAGCAATGGAGGAGTGTTCCTGTTCTCCACATCCTCACCAGTATCTGCTGCCACCTGAATTTTTGATCCTAGCCATTCTGACTGGTGTGAAGTGGAATCTCAGGGTTGTTTTGATTTGCATTTCCCTGATGATTAAGGATGTTGAACATTTTTTCAAGTGCTTCTAGCCCTTTGGTATTCCTCAGTTGAGAATTTTTTGTTTAGCTCTGTACCCCATTTTTTAAAAATTTATTTATTATTATTTTCCTTATTTACATTTCAAATGCTATCCTGAAAGTTCCCTATACCCCACCCCTGCCTCTGCTCCCCTACCCACCCACTCCCACTACTTGGCCCTGGCCTTCCCCTGTGCTGGGTCAACTAAATACATTTAAATTCAAGAGACCAGTGTAGAGAGTACACAAATCTCTAAACACTTCCAAACACAGACAAAAATCTTTCATGAGTCTGGTTTTTATTTGCCTCAACTGATCTTTAAGAGATCCCTAAGTCTTTCTCATGGCAATGGGTCTGGGTGTTTAGATCTCCAGCTCTCTTGTGGCTTCTTATGAAATTTGCCTTAGAGGCACTGCATGCACCTGTGATAATCAGTCTAGCAGCAAAGGCATTTCAGAAAGGAACAATATATTGCCTATTTTAAATTGTGAATTTTGTGGATTTTTTTTATTAATTTAGAATTCTGAACTTATTCTAAAGTAATTATCAATCACAATGAGTCATCTTTTGGTATCAAGAACAAAAATCAAGTTTTGTTTTTTTTAAAATAACATCACTCTAAATTTTGTGATTTTTGTAAATATCTATGCTATCTTTCAGTGATATAAAGTAAAGGAGAAATAGGCTGGGGATTTTTTAAATTAATAAAAACCATGATTTTAAATTATTTACTAATATAGACATTATATGCCATCAAAATTATGTAAATTAAAAGTAATTTTTTAAAAAAATAAATTTATTCATAACATATGAAACCTGTCACAGTAAAATGATGCACAATGACATGGCATAGGTATTGTTCACCTTCTAGTAGGTAGGTCTAGTTTATTGTATTTGTAATGAGTAAATATAGTATAAATTATTTTGTTAATGCTATTAATTAGTAAGGGATTTTGATATCTTCCTTGTTTACAGCACACAGACATGTTTTATTCTTCAAATTTGAAAATATGTAAATGTGTGTGTACATTCATGTGTATGGGTGCCATGAGAGGCCAGAAAAAAGGATTGTATCCCTTAGAACTAAAGTAACAGGAAGTTGTGAGCAATTTGACATGGTTCTTAGGGACAAGAACTCATGTCCTCTTCAAGCGCAGTAGATCTCTTAATCACTGGGCCATCATTCCAACCCTGGAAGTACTTACTCTTGATTTCTTAGTTAGTATATCATAATCTATTTAGGGTAAAGTTAGGAAAATTGCTCACTTCCAAAAATTTATGATCTAATTGAAAAGACATGGAATGAATATTTACAGATTGCAATCATTTCAAAATTTACAAATAATCCATTTTGGAATCTCAGAGTAACATAGATAAATATCAGGGATCCAAAGACGTCATGAAAGCCGTGGCCTCTGACCTAAGGTTTGGACCACAGTTACTCAGAATTTAACAAGGGGGAGAGATTAGTGACTAGTAGATTTAGAATGCAGGCACTTTTCAACAGGACGAAATAACAAACTAGGTGAGGAAAGATAAGGTTCTGTGTGGATACAGAAAAGAAGGAGAGAAGTCAAGGGGAAGAAATTTCATTGGAATTCATTTAGAAGTAAAGATAATCTCAAAGGATGGTTTATCATTTACCAGATGAAGTAAATTGTCCAGAAATGAATAAAACAGTCAAAGCTAATACTGCCCCTGCTCCGTTGGTTTGGATGAGTGATATGTGTGCCATCATTGAGCAGAATGAGACGAACAGAAACAATATAGTTAGGAATAATGAAAGGACAAAGTCTAGGAAAAATAATATGAGCCAGGTGATCACAGAAACTTTTTTGAGTTGTCATTTAAGTAGAATTAGGCAGTTAGGTATAGAAAAGAAGTAACACAGAGTTATGAATTAATACCAAATTAAAACTACATCCAGAGAGAAAAAAAATACTTTGGCAGAAGAAAAAGATCAAGTCTTCATCCTAGCTTAGTTAAAACAAAGCAGGGCAAATAATAATAAATATACAGAAAACAGTTCCAGAGAAACAAGGCATAGGAGCATAAAGTTATAATCCTGAGGATACTTTTGTGACATATATTAATATTCTATACTCAGCATTGGAAATACACATCGCACATTCAAATAATTTTTATTCAGAGGCTTGCCAAATAAACTGTTTCAATATGGTGAAATTGAAGTTGAAATATGTTGTGTGATGCTGTTCCTGGAGAGATGTGAAGAAATGTTTACTCACTCTAGACAGAAAACCAACAAGATAGTCCAACTTAGTGAACCACTAAGTTTATTGGGGTTGCCTCTAGGATTATGGGTGAAAGATTACTCACAGAAGCATGGGTGACTCACACAGACCTATACCACTAAAATCCCATCCCAGCATGGGTGAAGATTCATACAAATTGGAAATCTGAGCCCTCTGTATATCTAGCAGGCAGGTCAAACTTCAGAGGCTCTTCTTAGCAGTCATTTCTGCTTATATCACCTTGATGAGGGTGGGGGAATAGAGGCAACAGAGGATCTTCTGCATATGTAATGTATTATGAATTTCCTAAAACTTTCAAGTTGTTTAGTTCTTGAGTCTTAATGTGATTCCCACCAGAATGGAAATGTTCCAACTCAGAGAAATTTGATGCAAAAATTTGCACATTTATATACAATAATAAAGAAGAAAAAAACCAAACTAAGCTAAAATAAGCTTGAAATATATTTAAATAAGAAAGCATGAAAGTCACCCTAAATTTTAAGTCATTTTTGACTGCCACAACATATTTTATTTTCTTTAGCAAATATATTTATTTTAATTAATAATATTACCACTGAATATCAGTCTCATTATTTTCTTTGAGCATCATATGTAGAGAAAATATCCAGTATTTTCTATTATTTACACATCTTTATTGTCCTTGACTCAAGTAGGTATCATGTATGTGATGCATTTTCAGGCAGTGTTAAAGAATGGACCAGGACAATATTTCTACTGAGCTAGTCAGTTTGTCTTAGTCAGGGTTTCTATTCCTACACAACATCATGACCAAGAAGCAAACTGGGGAGGAAAGGGTTTATTTGGTTACATTTCCATACTGCTGTTGATCACCAAAAGATTGAGGACTGGAACTCAAGCAGGTCAGGAAGCAGGAGCTGATGCACAGGCCATGGAGGGATGTTCTTTACTGGCTTGCTTCCCATGGCTTGGTCAGCCTGTTCTCTTATAGAATCCAAAACTACCAGCTCAGAGATGGTCCCACCCACAAGAGGCCTCTCCCCCTTGATCACTAATTGAGAAAATGCCCCACAGCTGGATCTCATGGAGGCACTTCCCCAATTAAAGCTCCTTTCTCTGTGATAACTCCAGCTGTGTCAAGTTGACACAAAACTAGCCAGTACACAGTTCTAGTTGGAATTACATTTTTCACACCATGGTGTAAAATTTAATTCAGAATTAGTATAAACCTCAAGGTGATGATATTAGATGAAGAATAAGGAAAATGATTATCATGATCATGAGGTGAAAACAATTACGCTTAGAATTAGTGCCTTTATTAAAAAGCATACCAGAGCTTCAGCTCAATTCTTTTACCTATTGTAGAGTGTAAGGAGGTATATGTATGAGGCACAGGGTCTCTCTCCAGATGCCACATCTGCAGATGATTTCATATTGGAATTCCCAGATTCCAGAAAACTCAAAGAAACTCATTTTGTGTGTAAGCTATTCTGCCTACAGTATTTTGTTGTAATAAGCCCAATCAACTAATATGATGGATAGTTATTTTCTTTTTATCAACTTTTTAAAGAAGTGACTTTTAAGTATAATAATTTCTTTTATCTCAAAATTATTGCTGCTGTTCCGATTGTTCAAATGAGCTTGAAATTTGCAGACATTACTTGTTAGATGATTAATAAATAAGCTGATAGCATAACATAATGAAAGGATTGAGTTTTTTACTCTCCCTTATATTTTAATAAAAGCTCTTTGTGGAGTATTTCTCAAATGTTAATTAGCAGTTGATTAGTGGAGTTGCATTATGAACTACTTGATTTACTTTTAATATATTGGCTATTCAATATTACCACAGCTAATTAAACATGTGATTTCTTCAACAAATTATTATTATCTAAAGAATTAATATGTAAATTCAATGTACCCTACAAGACAAATCATTTAGGGAATGAAAAAAAAGACATATCTTCCATTGCTAACATCCTCTTTACAATTTGCCCGATCTTCACAACAATCATTTCTCTAGATTATTGAAAGTATACTGACGTGGGGAGGGGCATCTGAGACAATATCTTTGATAATCTCCTTTGGTGTTCTTTATTATTAAACATTTGAAGGATTCACTTTTTTTTTTTTTAATTTAAGAGAAGGTGAGGGACCAGTAAGTTCTCTCCCCTCCCCTCATAAAAGAAATAACATTATATGCTATTAACTGTCATTAACTGGTATCAGCTGAGGACTGAGTATTCTGATGCTTAAGAATATGGGGGGGAGTTATCTCATCAAACTATCACATTTGTCTTTTAAAGTACTGGTAGTAAGTACTTACCTGACTGCACGTTTCCTTTTTCCTTACAATTATCCTTTCAATATATTGTAACATGTTTTTATATCTATTGTTTACTGCCTCCTCACACTGAAAACAAAGATCAACAGGATTCAACTTCGAAAATTAACCATTGCCATTGTAAGTTGAGAAGAACAGTCAGGATAATTCCGTTTGTTTTTGTACTCGCAAGGTTGTCTTCCTCAAATAAGTACCATTAAAGAAATGTATGGAATAGCACAAGTAAATTTTTAAAATTGTTCAAAAAGAATGATTTTTTCATGAGATATTGCTGAGGTCGTAAGCTACGTTTGTCAGCGATGAAGCTGTGTTCACCATGCCTGAGAGGCTTGGTTGCAGGGAAAGCATAGACAAAGGTCCACCACAAATCACACCATAACGCTACTGGAAGACCCCCTAAAACTTGCTGTGCCCATAATCAGACATGCCATTTGACTTCCTAAAATACAGGAATTAATCACTTTCACTTTCATTTTGTTAATTTGATTTTACGTCTTTTCAAATTCAATCTGTATAACCTTGAATAATTCCTAAGTTTACTGTTGCTATCTGAATTTGATATTTCTATTATTAATAGGCATGCACCAATAATCATATCTTCATTGTTCAAACATTCATTGAGTACGTTCAATAGATCAGGCTACACTGAATAAGATAGAGAACTTCATGTAGCTTCTGCTCTAGTTAGAGGGGCATAGGGTAAATGATGAATCATGTTTTGTATTATAAATCAATAGGCTGAGTACAGAAAATAAGGATGTGATATTTGCTGGCTTTGTTCACTAAAGAAAGTTATTTTAATGCAGTACTTATTAAGCTGCATGCACAATTAGACAAAGCAGCAGGTGAAAATTCAATAAAAGACTGCTTAAGGCTAAGGGGAAAACCAGAGATGTAGGTTTCCTCAGTTTGTTCAAGGATTTGAATGAAGATGCATATAACCAATGCCTAGTGGGTGTGTGGATTATGCAATAGGAGAGTGGGAAGAAATAAAAAAATAGATGTTGCCTAGTACTTTCTGAGAAGAGATCGGTAAAGACAGGAAGGAGGCTGCAGAGATGGTTCATAAGGCACTAACTAAGGCTTACCATGGAAACAAGAGCAACGACAACAAAACTTCCTCTATAGCTGAGCAAAGAAATAGACAAGTAAGGAAATGTGAATATGTAGGACAGGTAACTTAAAAAAATATCTTAGTAGATCAGGGCATACACACCATCATGATGAAAGGAGTGAGAATATAAACTCTTCCTAAATTTATTAAGACGCCCCTAACCTTGAGAGGGTATTCAGCAATTGATGAGAAAGTATACAGGAAACATACTTCCTGTACTGTTCTTTCATAGAGATGAATGAGTGCCACTTAAGATATATCATCCCTGTGATATTCATAGTGCAAAGTCATCATTCCTCCACAGCAATGGGTCATTTACATCCTTAGGTCACAGATAGATTCTGGAAATAGTGTATTTTTGAACTCAGGAAGTTACAACTTGCATAGCAAACTGACTTGACACTTAAGTATCGTCATGGTGTGTAATTTCGTAAAGTTTTTTTACAGTATTTCCTGAAGATAGGACAAACAACAGCACAAAGAAGAAAGAACGATCTAAAAGATAGAACCACCAATAGTACAATCAATTTAAACTTATCCCCGACTAGCTCACAAATAAATGAGATTGACTAGGGTTATTTGGATGTGACTATTACTTGTGGTAACCCCTAAACTATTCTTCCAACTCTTTCAACTCTCAGTCTGTCCACCTCCCCATTGTGTACTCCTGATTCTTGCTGTTTCTCCTGGTTCATGGTCTGTTTCTCCTCATGGTAGTTTCCTCTGCTCACTTACTTTTCCTCTTTCTCCTTCTTGTCTCTCTGCACTCCTCTCTTTTCCTTACCCCCAAACAGGTAACTCAAAACTCACCTACCAATAATTTCAACAGTAATTGGTGGTAACTAATTTTATTTAACCAATAGTTTTAAAGCAAGGAAGAAGTTTTGCACAATAAAAGCTTGTAAATATGAGAATTCACTCTCAGGGTTAGACTTTCGGCTATAGAGTTTAGCTGTTGTGGATGGCCTCAGGGATCCCTGTATTTTGATGTTAATTCCATTTTCCCAGGTTGTCTGGGATGAGGAGTAAGTCAGGTACTCAGGTGACTTCTTGTGAACCTTCACCTTAATGAATAAAGGGGCCATTCACTGGGTGAGTAGGCGGGATTTCAGGGTTGGGTGTAGGAAAAGGGGAAGCAGGAGAGAGTTAGGGACTTCTTGGATGGGGATAGTGAGAAGGCAAGATGTAGCTTCTAGTGTCTCCTGGCTTATATGATAAATCTGCCAGGATTTGCTACTGGAGGATTTAGCTTTAATGTGGCTTACATGATTAGTATTCTACTTGTTGCACCCAGCGATTAAGTCCTCTAAAGAATGTTTTCTGAGCTGGGCATGGTGGCACACACCTTTAATCCCAGCACTCGGGAGGCAGAGGAAGGCAGATTTCTGAGTTCAAGGCCAGCCTGGTCTACAAAGTGAGTTCCAGGACAGCCAGGGCTATACAGAGAAACCCTGTCTTGAAAAACCAAAAANTTTCTGAGTTCAAGGCCAGCCTGGTCTACAAAGTGAGTTCCAGGACAGCCAGGGCTATACAGAGAAACCCTGTCTTGAAAAACCAAAAAAAAAAAAAAAAAAAAAAAAAAAGTTTTCTGAGAATCAGAAGGTTTTTCTTTATTTTAGTGTCAATAAAAAATTAATCATCAGGGAAATGCAAATCAAAACAACCTTGAGATTCCACCTCACACCAGTCAGAATGGCTAAGATCAAAAATTCAGGTGACAGCAGATTCTGGCAAGGATATGGAGAAAAAGGAACACTGCTCCATTGCTGGTAGAATTGCAAGCTGGTACAACTATTAAGGAAATCAGTCTGGCATTTCCTCAGAAAATTAGACATAGTACTACTGGAAGATCCAGCAATACCAGTCCTAGGCATATACCCAGAAGATGTTCCAACTTGTAATAAGGACACACGCTCCACTATGTTCATAGCAGCCTTATTTATAATAGCCAGAAGCTGAAAAGAACCCAGATGTCCCTCAACAGAGGAATGGATAGAGAAAATGTGGTACATGTACACAATGGAATACTACTCAGCTATTAAAAACAATGAAATCATGAAATTCTTAGGCAAATGGATGGATCTGGAGGATATCATCCTGAGAGAGGTTACCCAATCACAAAAGAACACACATGATATGCACTCACTGATAAGTAGATATTAGCCCAGAAACTTAGAATACCCAAGATGCAATTTGCAAAACACTGAAACTCAAGAAGAAGGAAGATCAAAGTGTGGATACTTCGATCCTTCTTAGAAGGGGAAACAAAATACCCATGGAAGGATTTACAGAGACAAAGTTAGGACCTGAGACTGAAGGAAGGACCATCCACAGACTGTCCAACCTGGGGCTCCAACTCATGAACAACCACCAAACCCAGACACTATTGCATTTGCCATCAAGATTTGCTGACAGGAGCCTGATATAGCTGTCTCCTGTGAGGCTATGCAAATACCTCGCAAATACAGAGGTGGAAGCTCACTGTCATCTATTGGGTGGAACACAGGGCCTCCAATGAAGGAGCTAGAGAAAGTACCCAAGGAGCTGAAGGGGTCTGCAGCCCTATAGGAGGAACAACAATGTGAACCAACCAATGCTCCCAGATTCCTTGGGACTAAACCAGCAATCAAAGAAAACACAAGGTGGGACTCTAGCTGCATATGTAGCAGAGGATGGTCTACTAGGCCATCAATGGAAGGAGAGGCCCTTGGTCTTTCAAAAATTCTATGCCCCAGTATAGGGGAATGCCAGGGCCAGGAAGCAGGAGTGAGTGGGTTGGGGAGCAAGAGAGGGGAAGGCTATATGGAATTTTCGGAGCGGAAACTAGGAAAGGGGAAAGCATTTGAAATGTAAATGAAGAAAATATCTAATTAAAAAAAGAAATAATATTACTTAGTTTAGTTCTTTAGCATCTTGCTACTTTCACAGTCCCAGTCCATTTGACAGGTCTGAGTGGTTCCTTCTGGATTGAACTGCCACTGTTGATTTGTGAATGGTATTTGGGAGGGGATCATATTCCCACTGTCAATCCATGTGAACTGACTGCTAATATCATGACAATGAGATTTGAATCACTCAAAAGAACTACTTTTAAACATATCCACATCACCCTTTGTCCTATAAGGACAAGAACATTTCCTTTCCTTTCCACTACCTCTGTTGGATGTTGGAGGGAGATTAAAACATTTAAGAACCCTTATTGAAGTAGGTTTTGAAAAACCAAAGTCTACGGTCTATTCTAGGAAGAAGGACCTGATAGTGAAGTATCTGCACAGTTGAGTATAGTCTATGCTTTTAATAGTCTATGTGCTCCCTGCATAACTGAATGTATTTGAAAAATAATCAGAGGTGAATAACAACATTGCCCATCAAAATTAACCAGACCCAAAGTCTATTCAATGCAATGAACTTCTGTACCGTTAGAACAGTCATTCAGAGCACAGACTATGGTATATTACTTTTTAAAATTTTTATTCTTGATTACTTCCTTCATGGTGTCTTACATTTGACAACAAAAAAAAGTTATGATGGAGGCAAACACAAGTCTTGAAATATCAGTTACTCAACATTGAACTGACTCTGGATACCATTGTAGACATTGTCAGAAAATAAATCACAAAAAATAAAAATGACATACTTTTCACCTTCAGATAAATCATTGTTTAATCATGGAATGAGACACTTTCATAAGAGAGATTATGATTTATGACAAAAATGGTGTAAAGCATGGCAAAGCTTCAAAAGAGAGAAATATAACTCCTGATTTGGAAGTGTCACGGAGCTTTTAATGAGGCAATGGGAGCTGAGATGGATCCTGGATTGATGTGTAGTTTTCACAATTGATTTGAGTTCATATTTAAAGTTATCCTGTATCTTGGATACTTTAGTCTGTGCTTCATATTTCTTGGAGTTGGCATCTTTTTCAAACTTTTTATTAAAGTCCATATCCAACTGAATCTGCTGGACATCATTCTCAATATTAATTTACTTACTCTATGTTGCCAGCAGTTTAAAGCATGACTTACTCTCAAATCTGTTGAAAGCATACCTAATCTATCTGATGCAACATCTGACAAATAGACTATATAATCTATTTTTAAACAATGTAGTCACTGAAATGAGGTATATTCTTCCAGTCAATATCAACACAAGAATTCATTCCCTCTATTTCACAAAATGTGATCAACGATATTGTTAAACATATGTCATTTTAGATTTTACATAGATAGCAAATGACAGACATACAATGCTACAATAGCATATTGTCAGTCATAGAAATGAACTCAATATGGATATAAACATTCGTGTTAGGAAATTTCTTTGAAAAGCTGTAAGCCAAAAATGTTATTGCACAGGGTTGCAGAAATAACATAAGGATAAGAACACTTCCAGGTATTGAAGAAGACCCCAATTCAGTTCCCAGTAATCGTAATTGGCCACTTACAACTAACTTCATGTAATTCAATCTCCTGGGAATATATTGTCCTCTTCTGGGCCCCAAAGATCTGAGTAGGCATGTGTGATTGCTTATGCATACACGAGACACATAGACACAAAGATATAAAGATGCAAACAACATCCACATGCACAAATATGCATATATATAAGCATACATGCACACACATAAATAAAATAGATTATATGTCCCTTCTCTGTTTGTGTTCCAAGAAATTTATAACTGTAGATAATACAACGCAATCAGGCTTATATTTTTCTCCAACTCAGTTTTCTATTATCTACATATATTATTGGTTGTACCATTCTGTATATATATGAGATAATAAATAAGAACTCTATATGTCTTTATCCTTAAAGGTACATGATAATATTAGTATTTTTATGTAGTCAATGTAATAGTTACACTCCATTATCTTATTTTGATTTGCTTTTGTACATTTTGCTAATGACTAAATGATAATGCATGTCTTTCTTTGTGTTTAGTATAATTGTAAAATATTTATCAGTTACAGCTTATTTATTGATATTTGGTATCATTTTAACATCTAATGTATGTTAAAGTAAATAATCCTAAAATGCATATGGAACCTCAGAAAATACCTCAAATAGAAAAGCAGTTCAGAATCAAAAAGAAACACAGTCAGCATTCTACTTGACTTTTGAATATATTGTAATCCTATTTGTAACCAAATCCAGTGTGGCTTTGACTAGGAGTAGACATTGTAGAAATAAATCCAAGCATTTATAGTTAATAAAGTTTTTGTGAGTATGAAAAGAATACATGTTGAAGAAATTATAGTCTTCTGAATCCACAGTGTTGGAAAAAGCCAATTATCACATAAACAAGATTGAACACTTATGTATTTCTGTTTGAGAAAAATTTTATTGCTGTTTGTTACATGTACATAGGTTGATACTAAGGACACAGTGTATACATTCTTATTCTATTTATTCACCAAAGAGCTGGATTTAACTAATCCAATCAATCATTATATGTTTTAAATTAACTCTTAAATATTTTATGTTTATACTGTTACAATCGGTATTACTTTTGATTATTCCAGTTAATTGCTACTTTATTGAGCCAAATACAATTTTTGTATAGCTTGAACATTATTAAAGTCATTTAGTGACAAATTTTTATCAATACCTTAAAATATTGTCCATTTAAACAATGGCAATATTTGAGAATTGAAATGTATTTATTTCTATCTGGAGAGATGCTATGATGGATGATCCGCACAGACTCCTGGTAGGATAACTTATATTAATTGAATCTGAATATTAAGCTAGTTGTGACTTTCTAGGGAAAAGGATACTCAGGAATCCCATATCTATACATCTTAATAGAACTTTCTGCATAAAGATCACACTGTTGTTTTAATAGTGTCTCAGAGTATGCTTTTAATGGCTATACAATGAAGACATGGTGACATTTTTTAATAGATATGTTTATCATCAATGAGGACATTTAGCTCTGGAACTTCCACTGTTAGAAGATTTCCTCTGTTTCCTTTTTAGAAGTTTGATTGTGATCTGTCTGGACATGAATTTCAGTGGGTTTGTTTGGATTCCATTTTAAATGCATTTTATTGTCTATATGCTTTTGTATATTGTAAGTATGCTTCTGAGGTTTAGGTTTATAAAATGTTAGCCATTTTAAAATATATGTTTTAGTTCTATAGGTTTTTTTTGTCTTACTCTCCTCTTTATATAATTTCTAAGAGTTTAGTAGATTTATTATTTATGATAAATGTCTAATGTCAACTCATACTTTTTATTATCAATTATGTGCTTTCAGTTTGCCTAATTTTATGCCTTTTGTTCTTGTGCTCTCTGCTTTATTTTTAGGTCAACTTACTGAGATATTCAAAATTCAGAAGTGAAAGGTGACCTCTCAGGCCAAGCTGCTCCTTCTCCCTCTCCAGTTCCCTTTCCTTCTTCCCTCTCTCTTCCTCCTCTTCCCCTCCCTCTCTTCCTTTTCAATCTCCTTCCTTTTTGAGAAAACTTTTTTTGACCTTTAGCCTTAGTAGATAGTAGAGGAAGGGAAGGGGTTCTCATTTAAAAGAGAGAGATAAGTACACAAAATAATCAATCTTTCAAGTAGCATTTTGTTTCAAAATATTTAAATGTATCAAAATAATAGGTTGCAGGCCACAGAAAATTTCATTATTTTGTCAATTATGACAATGAAAGATTTTTTCCAAGAACAGTGGTTCAGGAAGTATTGTATGCAATAGCAATCAACCATTATATAAAACAAGGCAAAATACTTCCAGGGGCTTTCCTCCTCAACTTCATAAAAGTGACAGACATGATTAACATGGTCCAGGTGTCACTGTACACTAAGGGAGTCAATGATGACTTCAAAGTGACAGAGGCATCGACTGCTGTGAATAATCTGCATGGAATAGCTTCAGGTAAGAATGTGTTCAGAGAAACTGTTAAATCCACTCTCTCATACAATCTGACAGGGCATCTGCTTGGATGTGTCACAATCAATGGTGGTAAAAAAGTGTAGTACAGTAAAAAAACTTTGTTAAGTACAAAACTTTTCAAGATGTGAGATGTTTAGCTTACACAATGTATGCTTTATGGACTGATAGTGTGCAGAAGATATTTACATTCATCATACATCGTTGAAGGATTGGAGGATAGGGTCAGTACACACATTTAGTCACTTTCAGAGACTTAGCCATGATTTGTCAAGAGATGGTGAAAACCCAACTACAATATGCAGTGAGCAATATGATTCACTAGCTATAGTCAAATTGTATTAGTTTTTTTTTTTTTTAATCTCAAGACCTAGAATAGAATGTATCTGCACTATTCAAATCTCTGTTTCTGAACACTGAATGGTTTTGGAAGTAATTTTTGCTTGCTCATGTTTGTGGTTAACTCCACCTAGAATTACAAGGCAAAACAATGCTTTCTATGAAACTACCAATGCAGGATGATGGAAGATGTTCCTAGAAGCAACTGTTGGAACACAAGCTGTATCAATCTGCTTTGAACATGTCTTGCCCTGTCAAAAATTAAAGAAATAGATCTGCATACCCACATAAATTTGCATGGAATATGTTTTCTGAAGTGAATCTACAGTTTTAGCAGTATTTCATGACCTCAATTCAAGTGCAAAAAAAAAATCTCCATATTTCACAATCCATTTATACGTGCAATCCAGGACCTTTCACCTAACCTTCATGTGGAAACAGGTTAATATGCAATGTAACCACATGCTAAAATACCATTCTCAAGTTGTAATCTAAAATAGGCTTCTATAAATGCCTTCACATTAATGAATATGCTCAATCACCATTGGATGCTCAGAGTGATATATGTGTTTGGAGATAGGTGTCTTCATGAAAAGTCATTTTAAAAGATATGCAAAATTCTCTTCATAGATCAATATCAGGGGACATGTATATTTCCCATATATTTTGATTATAGTGAATGCTAACTCTGAACTCCAATTAAAATGTTCTCTTACCAGAAGAATTACATTTTTTTATATTGGTAGAGCTCATGTTATCAAAACTCATAGGTAAATATTATTTAAAATATTGAAAATATTTTCTTCTGATGTAGAGAGATATAATCCAGGGTAACTTGGAATTCTTTATGTATATAATATACACATAACACAGGCTGGCCTCAAGTCCATTATCCTGTGTTAGCCTCCTGAGTGTTGGGCTTACAGGTATATGCTATTACTCACAGAGGACAGTAAATTTTGTGTAAGAAATTATTTCAATCTTCTTACAATTTGGTATGTATACCCTACATTTTGTCTCTTGGGCTTGAAAATGTTTTTCTTCTTATGATTACCATTTTATATATTGACACATAGAGTAATCATGCTGATGTTAGAATAAATGTTGTTTATAAGGTAAGTTGATCTATTAGCATTATTGCTGACAATTTTTCTTGGTCATATTAATAGAGAACCCCTATAAAGTACTCCATAAGCTCCATACATGTAAAGTATAAGTTTGTTAGAATACTTCATTTTTTCCATGTTTTCTGGCTAGACCTTTAACTGATTAATTCACCCAGTGTAGACAATGCTTCAAGACTTTTCTCTTTTGACATAAAGCAGGATACCTTTATAGACTGTATAAGAGTTCTGGTCATTGTTCTACTGCTGGAAAGAGAAATCTTGACCATGGGAATTCCTAATAGACTGCATTTAATTGAAACTATCTTAGAATTTCAGAGGTTTAATCCATTATCATCATGATAGAGAGCGTAGTAATATTCAGGCAGACTAGATACTAGAGAACTAGCTGAGAGTTCTACATCCAAATCCATGGGCAACAGGAAGACAGAGAAGCACTGGGTTTGGATTGGGATTTTTAAGTCTTCAAACCCACCCCTAGTGATCAAGTTCTACCAACAAGGCTGAATCAACTTTAACAAAGCCAGAGTCATTATTCCTTCTCAAGTAGGGCCACTGGAACCATTCTTATTCACACCACCACAATAAGTTACTTGTTTTATTACTGTAACTAGACAACTTAAAGAAGAGTATATTTAGGCTTGCAATTACAGGATACAGTCCATCAGGATGAAGAAATTATGTTGGTGATAACTTTAGTAAGCTGGCCACAGTATATTCACAGTTCGGAGTCAGAGGGAGAGGAATGCAACTGCTCAACTCATTTTCTCCTTTTTATTCAGTCAAGGATCTCAGGTCAATGGGGTTATCCATATTTATGCCAAATCTTCCCACTTCAGTTAACCTAATCTAGACAATTTCTCACAACCATACACTGAGACAAATTAAATACAGCTATTCCCTCATGCCCAGCTGCTTCCTCTAGAAGGATTATAGATTAGGCCAAGTTTACAATCAATATAAAACATTGTACATACTGAAGATTACCATAGGGAGAAGATTATACTTTCATAGTGATCTCAGGGCTGCTTAAATCTATCTAATATCTTTAAACTGATATCTCACTGATGCATAAATTCAAATGGAAAACTAAACTCCAGATCATAAGTCATAGGAATTCAGATCAAGTCATGCCAAGAGATGTAAGGGAGCTTTGAAATCCTAAAAAGCATGGCACTGAAAGCCATCTCTCAGGGAAGTTCACTGTGCCTTATGGATCTGTTTCAGTCTCTTTTATTAAATATTTCCATTCAAAGATGAAATCATCCATGCTGGACGTGGTGGCACATGCCTTTAATCCCAGCACTCGGAAGGCAGAGGCAGGCAGATTTCTGAGTTCGAGGCCAGCCTGGTCTACAAAGTGAGTTCCAGGACAGCCAGGGCTATACAGAGAAACCCTGTCTTGAACCCCCCCCCCAAAAAAAAAAAAGATGAAATCATCCTTGCTATTTATTCAGTTCTATGTTAGGTAGGTTAGACACCATCCAGACAACAATAGAGAATTCAAGATGCATAACTGGTACAATCATAATTCCAGCAGTCATGGGCTTTCTGAAAGAAATAAAATGTACAATCTCATGGAATCTGTTGTTTAGGTTGTTGTGATAGTCACATTGCTTGTATATTTGTACACCATGATCAGTATAAGAAGATTCTTTCTATTTTAAAATATCTTGCACAATTTCATCTATATTTCATAGCAAGCAATCACTTCAGAGCCAATTTCTATTCTTACCATGTTGATGTGAACATGTTAACAATTACAGATAACATTTAAAATCTCCCATTCCTCTGATTTCTAGTTGATATCTACAGCAAACAATACAGAAGGGGCCGGGCGTGGTGGTGCAAGCCTTTAATCCCAGCACTCCGGAGGCAGAGACAAGCGGATTTCTGAGTTCAAGGCCAATCTAGTCTACAAAGTGAGTTACAGGACAGTCAGAGCTTTACAGAGAAACCCTGTCTCAAAAAACCAAAAAAAAAAAAAAAAGACAGAAGTGGTACCGGGAATACTGGTTATGCATCTTGTCACCAGGGCTGTGAAATCATCTGGAAAGTTGTCATACCTTATCTGTCAATGTAATTCACCATTTGTCCTTGATTTCTCTAATGCCTACTAATTTAAAAACACTACCCTTTCTAAATGTATTCAATTGTCAGTAATCACTCTCTCTTTTTTCTAACTATGTGTCAGTGTGTTTAGCAATGACTTTTACTAAAAATTGCCTCTGGAGATAGATCTTCCATTATTCCTAGAAATGAGTTGCCTCTGTTATAAATTCTTGGTAAAAATGAAACCTTGGCATGTACAGACAACACACACACACACACACACACACACACACACACACCCTCCTCCAAAAATTCTACCTAGTTAGTGAACAAAACTTAAGGAGGGGCAATCTGTCTGAAACAAATGATTCTGATGTTCATTCTGTGGTGAGACTAGTGATTTCATCCCAAAATGAAATTATAGAAAGTTGAAATTATTTTATGTTCTAAGTGTATTTGAAGAGGAAAAAGTAATGTGGTTTTTGTTATAAAACCAAGACATGTACAAGGAGGGATCCGTGGCTCCAGATAAATAGACTGCAGAGCATGGCCTTGTCTGACGTCAATGGGAGGAGAGAACCTTAGTTCTGTGGAGGTTTGATGCCCCGCATAAGGGGAAGCTGGAGGGGTGGGGTGGGTGAGGGAGCACCTTCAGGGAGGCAAAGGGTAGGGAGGAGAGGGAGCTTGTGGAACATGGAGCCTGTGGAGAGGTAACTAAGATGTGGCATATCATTTGAGATGTAAATGAATAGAATGATTAATAAATAAATAAATAAATAATTAAATAAATAAATACTTGTGGACAAGGTACCAGAGGAAAAATTTTATCATCATCAATACCATTTAGTTACCAACTCTGTGGCATATAAGAGGGACCTGCCTTAATATATATTGGTTCAATAATGACAGAAATGTTATGGGAGATACCAACCACTTTTTGAATGGGTTGAAAGCCTACTTCCTGAGGGTGAATCCATACCTGGAACATCTATAATGGCTAAGGACCTGTAAAGAGACCTGTCACGGGTCTACAGGAAAAGTCAAAACTATTATTCTGCTGAAGGAACATAGCAATAAAATGATTCCTAACTTAGTACCATAAAATAAGCATAGTACAGTACCTCAATCAACCTACACTGAGGAAGGTTCTTTATGAAGTATGTAGAAACTAACACAAAATTCCACACCTGGACAATGTATAAAGCATGAAACTTTGAAGCACTCAGTTCCAAATGAAATGTCTTCATTAAAGTCTTCCTTTCAAGGCATGGGATTGTTTTGGAAGAAGTGGCAGAAAGATTGTAAGGGCCGGAGGTGATGGATGACTCCAAACACTTTTGTTTCCTCTAGGCACATCTTAATTGATGCAATATGAGATCACACAGTCTACTGCCAAATACACAAGACCTGTGTTTACTCAAACCAGAGTCATCTCCAATTAATAACAATTGGCAAAGGGAAAAATAGTTTTCCCTAATGGAATGTCATTAGATATATCAACCACACTCTAGGGAAGGCCACATACATGGCCAAGAGTAACTGTGTAATGCAAAGTGAACTCAGTGGTATATTAGTGCATTTTGTTTCTTTATTTTAGAAGTTCTGATCTCATTGTGCTCTTGTTTGTTAATTTAGCTTCTGATTTTTATTGTTTCTTGCTTGTTTTTGTTTTTGTTTTGTTTTTATTTTTGAAAGAGAGAAAGAAAGAAAGAGAGAGAGAGAAAGGAAGAAAGAAAGAAAGAAAGAAAGAAAGAAAGAAAGAAAGAAAGAAAGAAAGAAAGAAAGAAGGAAAGAAGGAAAGAAGGAAAGAAAGAACTTAAAGTTGGTTGGGTAAGGAAGTGGATAAGATTCTGTGAGGAGCTGAAGGAGTAGAAAACAAGATCAAATCTATTATATGAAATAATTTTAATAAAGAGTTATTGTTTTTTATTCTTATTTTTATGATATCAATGACATAATCTCATATGCTTTATGATGACTTGTTTAGGCACTGGCAGAATTTCTATGCTATTTTTGAGAGACATTTTACAAATTCTATAACCTATTGCTTCTGTTTTTTATTTGGAAGTTCTGGAACAATGTAAACGGTTTGAAGTAAAGTGCATATTGATATGATACTGCTTTATTCCAGAAGCAAGGACAGAAAGTTTATGTCCTGCACCAAATATAAGTGCTGAAGATGTGATTCTATGAGACTGAATCAGGCTTCCTATTTTTTAGAGACTGAAGTTGTTGGGTTTTTTTTGTTTTGTTTTGTTTTGTTTTTGTTTTTGTTTTGTTTTTATATAGCATAAAGGTATATGGTGTCATTGAGAAGAGAACACTCTAAAGATACAACCAGGAATAATCATTACATACCTTGTGAGCTACGACGTGTCACAGATTGGAGTCAATGCAGACATCAAACAGGAGAGAGAACCCAAAAGCCCAATAGGAGAATCTCTTCACATTTGGGTAAGCATAATTTTTCTAGATAGGATTTTGATAAGAAGCTTCTAGGGAAGTGAGCAACCACCATTCCACATCCCTCAACGCCAAGTTCTTCTTTCTATTTCTTTAATGTGAATATCTCTAGGTACAGTCTTCAGCTTTCATATTTCACGATCTATTCTGCTTCTGATGGAGATTTTATACCCACGGTGAATATATCGCCTACAAAAGGTTTTCTTGTCGTAGCCTATTAACACAAAGATGATTGGCTATAAAGGAAAAAAAAATCCTTAAGGCAGCCAAACCTGCTCTAAGCCTGTTTCTTAAGACTAATCCAGCTAACCAGGTTACTGTGACTTTAAGAAGAGTTTTACCTGTCATTTTTTTTGTAAAAGTTAGACATTTCATTGTGACAAATTTCTGAGAGAAACAGTTTGAGCCTTCTTGTTTTAGTCTACAGTTTCTTGATTTTTGTTTGTTTGTTTGTTTGGTTTGGTTTTTCAAGACAGGGTTTCTCTGTGTAGTCCTGACTGTCCTGGAACTCACTCTCTAGACCAGGCTGGCCTTGAACTCAGAAATCTACCTGCCTCTGCCTCCCAAGTGCTGGGATTAAAAGCATGTGCTACCACTGTCCTGCTTCTTGATTTTTTAAAATTAGATATTTTCTTTATTTCCATTTCATATGTTATCCCCTTTCCTCATTTCCCCTCTGAAAACCCTCTATTCCTCCCCCCACCTGTTCACCAACCCACCTACTCCCGCTTCCTGGCCATGGCATTTCCCTACACTTGGGCATTGAGCCTCCACACACCAAGGGCCTCTCCTCCCACTGATGCCCGACAAGGCCATCATCTCCTACATATGCGGCTGGAGCCATGGGTCCCTCCATGTGTACTCTTTGGTTGGTGGTTTAGTTCCTGGAAGCTCTGGGGGTACTGGTTGGTTCATATTGTTGTTCCTCATACAGGGTTGCAAACCCTCTCAGCAACTTGGACTTTTTTCTCTAGCATCTCCATTGGGGACACTGTGCTCTGTTCAATAGTTGGCAGAGAGCATCCACCTCTGTATTTGCTACCTTATCATCCTGGGTTCAGTAAGTTGCTGCAGGCATTATGTGAAGAACAGAGTGGTTCATGTCATAGGAATTAGAACAGAGACATAAAGAGAGGTAGATCCAGCTTCCCATTACAACCACCCTACCTACTCCTTAGTAGGACTCCTGATTTTCATCGTATTCTACAGAAGCCATCATTTGTTTAAAAAACAAATCTATTCACGTATTAATTCATTCTTCACAGGCATGTTCTTAGGATTCATTCACTTTGAAAAATTCTGTCAGCTATCACACCCAGACCATTATTAATGCATAAACATGTGGGGGCCAATTCATAACCAAGTAACAATAGGTAATCATTTTTTCCACATACAATAAGATCATGTTAGTGCCCAGAAGGACCTTTGTTCACAAAATAGCTGGAGTTGATTCTCTGTCTTAATGAAAATCTCAAACATTTTTTGAACTTGTGTGCTTGCGTTTGTGTGTGTGTGTGTGTGTGTGTGTGTGTTTGTATTCTGAGCTGAAATTTTGTTCTTATATTTTTTTTCCAATTAGCCATTTCTTTATTGTAGATTGATGTCTGCTTTTGTCTTGGCTATTTGAAAGCACCTTTGGCTCTATCGATTTGTTTCTTCCCAGGCTTACAGCGCACAGTTAAGATAATTCAGTAATATGTTCATATCTGGTGGTTTTCTTTGTAAAAACTGCCACGTCAATATACTGGTTGTCATTCCTGTCCAAGACACCTGAAGCTTGTGTTTTCAATTGAGCTCCACATCACTTCTGCACATTTGGTGAAATGTTTTGAACACTATCGGATAATTGGGGATTCTACAACTTCTCTGTGACTCTGCGATGGATACCATTGTCACAGTTCTTTCTTTCTTTCCTTCCTTCCTTCCTTCCTTCCTTCCTTCCTTCCTTCCTTCCTTCCTTCCTTCCTTCCTT